>NW_021635934.1:0-80898 GCF_004799145.2 Neltuma alba | reverse complement strand
TATAAATCATCGAAACGAGTTTTGAAAACTTAGAGCTATTCAAGCGCTTCACCTTTGGCAACTCTACTTAAATTTTTGTACAAAAGAATAAATTAGATTTTTGGAGAGGTTGGGTTAGTTTTGGTTTTGCCTCTATGTTCTTCTCTATTCTTTTGTACGCCAAAAGTAATTAGGTTAAAAGTTTCTTAATTTCTTTAATTAGTATTTTTAAAATTGAACTGATCATTCACATGTCAAAATACTATTTAAAATTTATTTTATATTTTGATTGGAGTTGATTGTTATTACGAGAAAAGAATGTAATGATAAAAAAAAATTCATAAGCAAACAAACACATAATAATAAACTCTAATATAGAAAACAATAGTAGTTCCATATTATATTTATTTATTAGGATTTATAGTGTTTTTAAAAAGAATTTTAATATGTGAGAGGGGTTTTATCTTTCCTTGCCTAAAGTACTTTTTTAAGTGTTTTTTGTGGTTTTCCAAACTGTTCCTAAGTAAATGGTCTTATTAAAAAAAAGACATTTTATATTTTTTACACGTGCCTTATGGTTAATTTTGAATAGTCTTTAGTCCCCGTATGGGTTGTTGACGGTCAGTTTTTAAAATGAGTTATATATATATATATTATACTCTTCGGTACTTAATATAAAATCTAATTAGTTAATTTGAGTATCTTCAAAATGTTAATTAAATTAATTAATATGATATGTTTTTTTTAAAAACACCAAGTATCTTTTAATTTTTCTTTTTTTCTCTTATTTAATTATTATTGAGGAAATATCAACAGAGTTAATATGAAAAAAAGTTAATAATTATATAAAATAATTTTATATGTAAGATTAATATTAACTCTCTAATTATATCTTATATTAAGTACTGAAAGAAGAGTATATAGAAAAAAAAATAGTTGCTATCAAATATAAACTTCGGTCATTGTGTCATTCACTGTATTAACAGATTGCAAATCAAATCCTCCGTTAGTGAAGGCGACTGTTCACCCAACGTACACGAGAAGACAACTAGTCAACCACTATAGGGGCGAGAAATTTTTCCAGACCCATAAGAAAAGGACTTGAATGGGGCGATCTCGTTCTCACCCCAAAATGAAATATTATATCCTTTATCATTTTATACGTCTATTCCCTCTTTTTTCATAGGAAAAAATAAAATTGTTATATTGTGATTAATCCTTATTTTGTTTTAGAAATTGAATATTTTCATTAAACTTCCTTGAAAATCACATAGTATTATTCATTATATATATAAATATATTAAAACGATATTAGATCATTGCATTTGAGTAGAGGTCATCGACGCAGCTAGAGGACAATTTTTTTTTTTTTGGCCAAAAGCTAGAGGACAATTGAGAATACAAGTGAGCTATGTCGCGAAGGACAAAATGAAAATATTAAAAATATGTTGGGTTGACTATTTCTGTTGCAGTTTTTTTTTTTTTTAAATTGGGTGAAACACAATTGAAAAAGAAATTGTTTTCATTTGAACTCAAGCATAATCCCCAAAATAAGAGAGCAGTTTCGAATCTTTTAAACACATCATCTTGCATTATTGCAAATAGACAATCTTATCTTTTAAACTATGCCCATTAGTGTCTCAAAATCAATAAGCAAAATCGATTTCATCTGGCTTCTAACAAAGTGATAGATACTTCATTATTTGAAAGTGTTGTATGATTGTTACGAGATTCTTCCCTAACTGGAATGTGTTAAGAGAAAACCAGGTTCTTTAGGTTCAGGCAAGACACCCTCACTACTCAACATGATAACCACAAATGTCATGTTTGGCTTATCATTAGCATGGTATTGCAAACAAAGAAGACCGATGTGGATCCATCGCAATACTTCTAATTCAATGCAAGAGTTCCCCAATGTTCATCGACAAATTTTAGTGGGATTCCCTCCTTCCACAACCTCCATGCCTATAGCAATTCGAACATTCAATCAGTTACCAATGTCAGCAATGATAAGAGAAAAGTTAGGCTCTTTGGCACTAACATGTCCAATAAGATTAACGCTTGGGCTTGGCCAAAAAGGCTTCTTGTTTTTCGTGCCACTCACTATTTCTAATAATAGTACTTCAAAGCTGAAAACGTCATATTTGACTGAGAATAGCTCATGAATTGCATATTCAGGAAACTATGTAACCACTATTATACATCATAAAGAAATTAATATCATATTCAGTTAATGTGCATATATTCAAAATAAAGATATCATAAAAACACACTTACTATGTACTAACTATTTGTCTTGTGTTATCTTCAATTTATCTCCTCTAAATATTCTTGCCAAACCAAAATTAATATTTTTGGATTTAATTCACTATCCAATAATATATTGCTTGCTTTGAGGTCTCTATGGACAATTTTTAATTCAGAATCTTGATGAAGATACATGAGTCCTCGAGCAATTCCTTGGATAATGTGAAAACGACCAATCAAGATGTTTACTTTCAGAACCTACAAATTTTTAATGTAATGATACTCATCATTACCCAGGGAGAAATAAAAGAAAAGGATATAAGTAAGCTAATTGATAGTTCTTTAGTCATACGAACCAAAAACAAATGAATCTAAGCTCTTGTTGGGCATATATTCATATATGAGCATTTTCTCCTCTCCTTGAATGCAACAACCAAGAACCTTAACAAGATTACGGTAGTGAAGTTTGGCACACAATTTGACTTCATTCATAAACTCATGCAGACCTTGGCAAGCAAGAACTTTGTGAAAGCCGTTTGACCGCCATCTCTTGTCCGTCTACAAGTATACCCTGCCATTTTTACCTCATATAAATGATTCTGAATGTGTAACATCATAAATCAGCAAGAATAATTGTAAACTTTCACTCTTAGTAAAAGTTGATTGCATCCTTGCCTTGTATACAGGACCAAACCACTTTGGCCAAGCTTGTTGTCTGATGAGAAGTTATTAGTAGGCATTAGCGATTACTGCAAAGTCAAAGATGCGTTGCTCTGTATTTCCTTCATAACCTTCTTCATTGTTCATTTCTATCAAGGTTTTTAGCTCCATATTTCTATCAATCCTTCTTCATTGTTTGCTGTTAGCAAGGTTTCTTTGTTCAATTTTGTACATTAATGTAGTAGATAAATAAAAAAATTGGAAGGATTTTAATATTACTCCTTTAATCCTATTTATAAAGCACTTCCAACATATTTTAAACAGATCAAGAAAAATCTTAAAATGCATGAACTCTCCATTAAAATATAACAACTTTTTAACTTTACCTTCATTTAATATCTTCATCTTTAAAGAAAAAAACTAGCTACACTATAATAAATGATGGACAAAATAATATATTCATATTAAAAATTTAATAAAGTGACTTATAAATAGGACCAGAGAAGTATTATACTTGGTTTAGAAAATAACAGAATTTCACATTTTCCTTTTAGAAAGAGAGGATTGGAAAATTTTGATTGATTGCAATTTTCCCAAAACGCTTAAGAAAAGCATGAAAAAAGGCGGTCACCCCAAAATGGAATTAGTATATCTTTGATAATTTTTTATTGTTTATCTACTCTCTTTTCATAGAAAAAAAATAGTTATATTGTGGTTAATCTTTATTTTATTTTAGGAAATTCAACATTTTCATTAAATTTACTTTTAAAACAACATACTCCTCCGGTCCTTATTATAAGACCCAATTTGACTTTTTATTTGGTCCTAATTATAAGACCCAATCCATTTTGTTTCTTATATTTATGCATTTTTTCCAAGATAATCCTTCTAATAATGATAGTTTTAGCCAATATACTTAATTAGCAAGGATATTTTAGGAATGACAACACTTATTTATTATAAATAACCAACTTAACTTACTTTCTTAATCTCCTCAGATAAGTCAATTGGGTCTTATAATTAGGACCGGAGGAGTATTATTTATTTTATATACATACGAATTAAAAAAAGTATTAGATTATTGCATTGGGTTGATGGAGGCAGCTAGCGACTACGCTGGAAATGCAAGTGAACTATGTTGCGAGGGACAAAAATGAAAATATTACAAAAAAAAAGTGCAAGTTTCTTCTTGGCCCTTTTATGTAAAATATATATATATATATATATGTTGGGGGTTAAATAAGTCATATTTTAGATTCTGAAAAGTAAACGGACGAATTAGCATTCCCTTGATGAATTGATCTACTAAATGAAAATCAAACAGCCCAAGCAGGTTGACTTGGTGTTCCTCAAGTCAGAATACCGTATACTTCACCGCTACGACAGGAGGCTTTTCAATGTGGGAATAAGGTAAGATAGTGATGACATATTTGGAATTCAAAACAACAACTTCAACTTTATTTTATATCTATCTGCCAATTACAAAGAGAAAGATTGGCCAAAATTCTTATAATACGACCAAGAGAAGAAAGATTCAGACCCTTTTCTTCCTCTTTTCTTTTAAAAACAAGATATTGGACAAAATTTTCATCTGTCATCATCAACGTATATTTTCAGCTTGTCTAAATGTAAGGAAAATTAGTTTTATTATAAGCAAATAAATTCATAAAATTGTTCACAACATAATCATATGGTGAGTTTTAATCATTTCTACAACTGTGATCTTATTTGTTGTTCAATTCCGATCCCGATAGTTCAAACAATAAAAAAGTAAAAAAAAAAAAAAAGAAGTTCTTTTTAGGATGCTACAAGTTAAAATTTGCGAGGTACCTACTACTAAACTTTCCCGGAACAAGTTCGTGCAATTTTCATGCATAATGTATTCTTTCATTTGTCTGATGCAACTTTTTATTTTCCCCCCAAAATGGGGTAAAACACAATGGAAGAAGAAATTGTTTATTAAACTCAAGCACAATGCCCAAAGAAGGGAGCTATTTAGAATCAACAATATCTTTCACTATTGCAAATACACAGGCTTTTCCTTGAGAGTGCTCTTATTAGTGGTCCAAAATCAATAAGTAAAACTGACCTTACCTGGCTTCTAACAAGGTGATAGATACTTTATTAATTGAAGGATTTGTATGACTATTAGGAGATTCTCTCTTAATTGGGATGTTTTCTAAAAGTAAACCAGGTTCTTTAGGTTCAGGCAAAACACCTTCACTACTCAACATTATGACAACAGATGTCATGTTTGGCCTATCATTAGCATGGTATTGCACACAAAGAAGACCGACATGGATGCATCGTAATACTTCTGATTCAACGCAAGATTCCCCCAAATGTTTATCGGAGAATTCAAGTGGGATTCCCTCATTCCACAACCTCCATGCCTACAGCAATTCGAAACATTGAATCAGTAACCAATTTCAGCAATGATAAGAGAAAAGTAAGGCTCCTTGGTACTAACATGTCCAATAAGATTAATGCTTTGGCTTGGCAAAAAAGGCTCCCTGTTTTTCATGCCACTCACTATTTCTAATAACAATACTCCAAAGCTGAACACATCAGATTTGATGGAGAATAGCCCACAAATTGCGTATTCAGGAGCCATGTAACCACTATTACACATCATAAAGAAATTAATATCATATTCAGTTAATGTGCATATATTCAAAATAAAGATATCATAAAACATACTTACTATGTACCAACTATTTGTCTTGTGTTATCTTCAATTTGATCTCCTCCAAATATTCTTGCCAAACCAAAATCTGATATTTTGGATTTAATTCACTATCCAGTAATACATTGCTAGCTTTGAGGTCTCTATGGATGATTTTTAATCTAGAATCCTGATGAAGATACATAAGCCCCCGAGCAATTCCGTGGATAATGTGAAAGCGCTTGGACCAATCAAGAAGTTTTCTTTTAGAACCTACAAATTTTCAATTTAATGATACTTGTCATTGTCCGAGAAAGAAATAAAAGAAATGGACGCAAGTCTGCAAGTTGATAGTTCGTTAGCCGTACAAACCAAAAATAAATGAATCTAAGCTCTTGTTGGGCATGTATTCATATATGAGCATTTTCTCCTCTCCTTGAATGCAACAACCAAGAACCTTAACAAGATTACGGTGCTGAAGTTTGGCACACAATTTGACTTCATTCTTAAATTCTTGCAGCCCTTGGCAAGAACTTTGTGAAAGACGTTTCACCGCAATTTCTTGTCTGTCCACAAGCATACCCTGTCATTTTTACCTCATATAAATGATTCTGGATATGTAACATCATAAATCAGCAAGAATAATTGTAAACTTTCACTCTTAGTTAAAGTTGATTGCATGCTTACCTTGTATACAGGACCAAAACCACCTTGGCCAAGCTTGTTGTCTGATGAGAAGTTATTAGTAGCATTAGCTATTACTGCAAGGTCATAGATACGTTGCTCCGTATTTCCTTCATAACCTTCTTCATTGTTTATTGCTATCAAGGTTTTTAGCTCCATATTTCCGTTAGATCCTTCTTCATTGTTTGCTGTTAGCAAGGTTTCCTTGTTCAATTTTGGACATTAGATGTAATATATAAATAAAACACAACTATTAGTAGCATTAGCTATAATTTATATGTAGCTCCATATTTCCTTAGGAGCCTTTGTCGTTGTTACTTAGTACACTTTGGTAAACTAAGTGAGAAAAATAGTCAAAGAAAAAAACAAAGAAAGGAAATCATTCCGTCCATTAGGAAACAAATTGGCATCAAGCTCAACCATGTTCAATTATACTCCAGTAATCACAAGATGGGAAAAGCGGGAGAAAAGTGAAGGCGGTTGCAATGGGAATGCTTACCTATAGAGTTTCTTCTAAGCTTGCAAACGCAGAACAAAGTGAAAAGCATCATAATAGCCAATACAATGGTCACCAGTGCTGTAATCACCATTGTTGTATTTCCATTAGCTCCATCCTGTTCAGCTTCACAACAAAATGAAGAGTTAATAGACAAAAAGTTGAGGTCGCTAAAGGATCCAAGAGATGATTGAAAAATGATCACTAAAAGGCCGCACCTGTTTCTGGAGAAGCAAGGCGAATATATAAATCCTGGTCATCAAAGGGAATCTGCCTTATATCAATTAAATCACCGAACCACATAGCACAACCACTTCCTCCTCCCCTGACATCTAAATTAGCATAAGCAGTACAAGAACAATTTTCCCAGCATTTGGCTTTGCATTCCACAAGTGTCATACTTGCATTGACCCAAGAATATTTAGTATCTGGCAATTTGAGCCCACTAAATTTGACAAAATAATCCCTGTTTTTTTCCTTGCAACTCCATGATTCATTACGGGTGCATCCTTCAGACCAGTCCATTGCATTCCATCTCTTGGGTGATTTTGGAAAAAAGCCCGTCAAGCACTGACAAATTGGTGTTTCACCCTCAACGCAGTTTCCATTAGGGCCACAACGGCTATATCTATCGCAGTTATCAATCGGTATATAACTGAAAGTGATCCACCTTTGATCTTCTTCAATCCATATCATGTCCAGTACTGAGTATAATGTCTGGTTCAAGACAAATCTGGTAATCAGTGACTCATTTCTCACATTATAAACGAAATACACCTCATCTTTATTCCAGACAAACTCTCCTTCATGAAGTGGATTGTTCGTTGCATGAGAAATGCCACTGAACCGGACACCATTCCAGGGACCACTCCTTATATACTCTGTTGTGCCCTGCCTGACTACGTCTTCAGGATAATTGTGTAGTACAAGTTCATCTGTAAGGTCTCCAAAGGAAGGGTCATCCCAATTCTTCCATGCTGTAAAACGTCGATTGAGACCAGTTCTGAGGTCCCATCCAAGCTTCATTCCTGGCAAAATTGAATCAGAAGGATAGTCAAAGCTTTGCCACAAATAGTTGTGAGGCTTTTGATCTTTCCCATCTCTTAGAACCAAGTTTCCAGAGCCTAAAAGCTGCACAATTGGACTCCAAGCTTTTGTGGTGGAATTTCCTGACCAAACAACTGTCTCGTTTTGGCCAAGAAGCACAAGATGTCCCTCTGTGTTTATTCTCAACATGCCAAAGTTGTTTTTGATAGGTCTGCCTCGGTTGGCAACCCAAACAACAGTTTTACCTGGGATTTTGTGGTACCAGACTCCAACATAGCGGTCTGTGGAACTACCAGGGCTAAAGAAACCCAATTCAAAGATTTCATTTTCAGAAACCAAGGTCTGGCCGTCAGGAAGAGACTCGAACTGGGTGAGGGTATCAGTTGCAAAAGAAAATCTAGGGAAGAACAAAAGCAGATTGGGAAGAACAAGCAAATAAGGAAGGATAGCCATGGATTCAATGAATTTGTCTAGCCTAGATTAAATAAATATACCCATGATCCTGATGGGGCACATGTTGAAAGGGCAGCCCACCAGAAGGCAGAAGTATGCGGGTTGACTTGGTGCTCTTGCAGTGCGAAAAAACTGTTCTCTTTCCTGCACAATGCAAGAATAAGATAATGACTTTCTGACATCGTATTCAGAATTCCAAACCCAAAGTTCAAATTCAACGTAATGCTTTCTGCCAACAAACTAACAGATCCTTGCACGTGTACTGAGATCCATCAAATGCTTGTAGCAGGGTCAGGGAAAGGAAGGATCAGGCCTTTCATTCTAAATTTTTATTGTTTTTTAGCAATGGATTCAACATAATTGATTTCTTTTTTTCGATAATGAACGTAATTGATTTCTACAATCAAGTTGTTCTTTGCTCCTTTTTACGTCAATGAAATTATCGTTTTTTATATTAAAATATTATACGAAAATAAAAAAATAATGATATGGTTATTATTTCTTAAAGAAAAACTAAGTGACAATCTATTAATAGATATATAGTATACAAATTTTGACGGGATCAAATGATCATGAATTAGTCATCAATAAAACATTCTTATCGTTGAAGTTGCAAGGATTTCAAGGGTTTCAAAGTTTCAATGGCAAATTCAATAAGATTTTGCTACCTACATTCCTTTTTGGGACCATGTAACAGCAAAAGAAAGAGGGAGAATTATTACGAGAAAAAATGTAATTGTCAAAAAACAGTTTCGCAAGTAGACAAACATATACCAATGTATTCTGATATAGAAAACAATGGTAATTCCGTATTATATTTATTTATTAGGATTTCATAATTCTCCTGAAAAATGATTCACATATGTTAGAGGAATTTTATTTTAATTTGCGGGGAAGTACTTTTCTTAAATGTTTTTGAGTTTACCAAACTCCTCCTGAATAAATTAAGGGAGAATTATAATGAGGTCCAAAGGAAGAAAAACAATTGAAAAACAAGTCCCAGAGGTTGTCATTCTCACTATAGGACTTGTCATTATAGGTTGTTGAGGTTGTTATTGGGACCTTTCGGTAATTATTTCTCTTCTATGGGATTTAATTGTAATTCTCTCATAAATTAATGGTCTTATTAAAAAAATAATAACTTGGCCTTATTGTTTAATTTGAATAGTGTCCACGCATGTTTTCTTGATGGTCAGCTTTCAAAATGAGTTATATATATCATATATACAAAATAATAATCGCTATCAAATATATAAACTTTAGTCATCATGTAATTAACGACATTAAATGTTTGTTTGGATTGGTTTAAATAAGTGCTTATAAGCACCTTTTATATAAATTGAGATAAATTTTCTCTCGCATACTTACCTCATACTCTGGAAATTACAATTAAAAAACTATTTAAAAATTATTCCAAAGGGGTCCTGAAAAACTGCAATTCAAATTCTCCGTTAATGAAAGGAATTGTTCACCTAATGTACACGAAGAGACAACTATTTGCCACCTTTCTTTCTTCTTTTTTTTCCCAGCGTGGTTGACAAAATAGTTTAGCAACAAGAAAATAATGCAGCGTAGGTGAAGGGAAAAAATTGGAAGGGTTTTAATATTACTTCTCTTATCCTATTTATAAAACACTTCTAGTATATTTTAAACAGACCAAGAAAAACTTTAAACCGCATTAACTCCCCATTAAAATACAACAACTTTTTAACTTTACGTCTATTTAATATATTCATCTTTAAGAAAAACTATCTACACTATTATAAATGAAAGACAAAATAATATATTTATATTAAAAATTTAATAAAGTGACTTATAAATAGGACCAAAAAAGTATTATGCTTGGTTTAGAAAATAACAGAATTTCACATTTTCATTTTAGAAAGAGAGGATTGGAAAATTTTGATTGATTGCAATTTTCCCAAAACCCTTAATAAAAGCATGAAAAAAGGCCGTCACCTAGGAAATTCCACATTTTCATTAATTTACTTAAAAATAACATATTATTTATTTTATATAAATACGTATTAAAAAAAGTATTAGATTATTGCATTTGAGTACGGTTGATGGGGATTTACATTGGGTGTTCATCAGTTTTGATGAGCACCCAATGCTCATCAGTTCCAGATATGGACGGTCCAGATTTATTTTTATTTTTATTTATTTAAAATAATTATTTTAATAGGTATAAGATAACAAATAAAAATAATCTCTTAACTATCATTTTTTAAAAATATAATTTTTTTATTTGAAAATAATTATTTAATAATATTAAATCTAAACCGTCCAGATTACTTATCAGGTGATAAGCATCGGTGGTGAGCATCAAATGAGGACCCATGGAGGCAGCTAGACGACTGCGCTGGAAATGCAAGTGAACTATGTTGCGAGGGACAAAAATGAAAATACCAAAAAAAAAAAGTGCAAGTTTCTTTTTGGCCCTTTTATGTAAAATATATATATATTTGTTGGGGGTTAAATAAGTCGTATTTTAGATTCTGAAAAGTATAAGGACGAATTACCATTCCCTTGATGAATTGATCTACTAAATGAAAATCAAACAGCCCAAGCAGGTTGACTTGGTGTACCTCAAGTCAGAATACCGCATACTTTACGGCTACGACAGGAGACTTTTCAATGTAGGAATAAGGTAAGATA
The DNA here is from genome assembly GCF_004799145.2 of Neltuma alba. Taxonomy (NCBI): domain Eukaryota; kingdom Viridiplantae; phylum Streptophyta; class Magnoliopsida; order Fabales; family Fabaceae; genus Neltuma; species Neltuma alba. The sequence goes on along the minus strand of NW_021635934.1, from coordinate 70,009 downwards.
GTGATGACATATTTGGAATTCAAAACAAAAACTTCTACTTTATTTTATATTTATCTGCCAATTACAAAGAGAAAGATTGGCCAAAATTCTTATAATACGATCAAGAGAAGAAAGATTCAGACGCTTTTTTTCCCTCTTTTCTTTTAAAAACAAGATATTGGACAAAATTTTCATCTGTCATCATCAACGTATATTTTCAGCTTGTCTAAATGTAAGGAAATTAGTTTTATTATAAGCAAATAAATTCATAAAATTGTTCACAACATAATCATATGGTGAGTTTTAATCATTTCTACAACTGTGATCTTATTTGTTGTTCAATTCCGATCCCGATAGTTCAAACAATAAAAAAGTAAAAAAAAAAAAAAGAAGTTCTTTTTAGGATGCTACAAGTTAAAATTTGCGAGGTACCTATTATTAAACTTTTCTGGAACAAGTTCGTGCAATTTTCATGCATAATGTCTTCTTTCATTTGTCTGATGCAACTTTTTTTTTGAAAAAAAAAAAATGGGGTAAAACACAATCGAAGAAGAAATTGTTTATTTAAACTCAAGCACAAAAAGAAGGGAGCTATTTAGAATCAACAATATCTTTCACTATTGCAAATACAGTCTTTTCCTTAAGAGTACTCTCATTAGCGGTCCAAAATCAAAGTAAAATTGACCTTACCTGGCTTCTAACAAGGTGATAGATACTTTATTACTTGAAAGATTTGTACGACTATTAGGAGATTCTCTCTTAATTGGGATATTTTCTAAAAGTAAACCAGCTTCTTTAGGTTCAGGTAAGACACCTTCACTACTCAACATTATAACAACAGATGTCATGTTTGGCCTATCATTAGCATGGTATTGCACACAAAGAAGACCGACATGGATGCATCGTAATGCTTCTGATTCAATGCAAGACTCCCCCAAATGTTTATCGGAGAATTCAAGTGGGATTCCCTCATTCCACAACCTCCATGCCTACAGCAATTCGAAACATTGAATCAGTAACCAATTTCAGCAATGATAAGAGAAAAGTAAGGCTCCTTGGTACTAACATGTCCAATAAGATTAATGCTTTGGCTTGGCAAAAAGGCTCCCTGTTTTTCATGCCACTCACTATTTCTAATAACAATACTCCAAAGCTGAACACATCAGATTTGATGGAGAATAGCCCACGAATTGCGTATTCAGGAGCCATGTAACCACTATTATACATCATAAAGAAATTAATATCATATTCAGTTAATGTGCATATATTCAAAATAAAGATATCATAAAACATACTTACTGTGTACTAACTATTTGTCTTGTGTTATCTTCAATTTGATCTCCTCCAAATATTCTTGCCAAACCAAAATCTGATATTTTTGGATTTAATTCACTATCCAGTAATACATTGCTAGCTTTGAGGTCTCTATGGATGATTTTTAATCTAGAATCCTGATGAAGATACATAAGCCCCGAGCAATTCCATGGATAATGTGAAGCGCTTGGACCAATCAAGAAGTTTTCTTTTAGAACCTACAAATTTTCAATTTAATGATACTTGTCATTGTCCGAGAAAGAAATAAAAGAAATGGACGCAAGTCTGCAAGTTGATAGTTCGTTAGCCGTACAAACCAAAAATAAATGAATCTAAGCTCTTGTTGGGCATGTATTCATATATGAGCATTTTCTCCTCTCCTTGAATGCAACAACCAAGAACCTTAACAAGATTACGGTGCTGAAGTTTGGCACACAATTTGACTTCATTCTTAAATTCTTGCAGCCCTTGGCAAGAACTTTGTGAAAGCCGTTTCACCGCAATTTCTCGTCTGTCCACAAGTATACCCTGCCATTTTTACCTCATATAAATGATTCTGAATATTTAACCTCATAAATCAGCAAGAATAATTGTAAACTTTCACTCTTAGTAAAAGTTGATTGCATGCTTACCTTGTATACAGGACCAAAACCACCTTGGCCAAGCTTGTTGTCTGATGAGTAGTTATTAGTAGCATTAACTATTACCGCAAGGTCATAGATACGTTGCTCCGTATTTCCTTCATAACCTTCTTCATTGTTTATTGCTATCAAGGTTTTGAGCTCCATATTTCCGTTAGATCCTTCTTCATTGTTTGCTGTTAGCAAGGTTTCTTTGTTCAATTGTGGACATTAAATGTATTATATAAATAAAACACAACTATTAGTAGCATTAGCTATAATTTATATGTAGCTCCATATTTCCTTAGGAGCCTTTGTCGTTGTTACTTAGTACACTTTGGTAAACTAAGTGAGAAAAATAGTCAAAGAAAAAAACAAGGAAAGGAAATCATTCCGTCCATTAGGAAACAAATTGGCATCAAGCTCAACCATGTTCAATTATACTCCAGTTATCACAAGAAGATGGGAAAAGTGGGAGAAAAGTGAAGGCGGTTGCAATGGGAATGCTTACCTATAGAGTTTCTTCTACGCTCGTAAAAGCAGAACAAAGTGAAAAGCATCATAATAGCCAATACAGTGGTCACCGGTGCAGTAATCACCATTGTTTTATTTCCATTAGCTCCATCATGTTCAGCTTCACAACAAAATGAAGAGTTAATAGACAAAAAGTTGAGGTTGCCAAAGGATCCAAGAGATGATTGAAAAATGGTCACTAAAAGGCTGCACCTGTTTCTGGAGAAGCAAGGCGAATATATAAATCCTGGTCATCAAAGGGAATCTGCCTTATATCAATTAAATCACCGAACCACATAGCACAACCACTTCCTCCTCCCCTGACATCTAAATTAGCATAAGCAGTACAAGAACAATTTTCCCAGCATTTGGCTTTGCATTCCACAAGTGTCATACTTGCATTGACCCAAGAATATTTAGTATCTGGCAATTTGAGCCCACTAAATTTGACAAAATAATCCCTGTTTTTTTCCTTGCAACTCCATGATTCATTACGGGTGCATCCTTCAGACCAGTCCATTGCATACCATCTCTTGGGTGATTTTGGAAAAAAGCCCGTCAAGCACTGACAAATTGGCGTCTCACCCTCAACGTAGTTTCCATTAGGGCCACAACGGCTATATCTATCGCAGTTATCAATCGGTATATAACTGAAAGTGATCCACCTTTGATCTTCTTCAATCCATATCATGTCCAGTACTGAGTATAATGTCTGGTTCAAGACAAATCTGGTAATCAGTGACTCATTTGTCACATTATAAACTGAATACACCTCATCTTTATTCCAGACAAACTCTCCTTCATGAAGTGGATTGGTCGTCGCATGAGAAATGCCACTGAACCGAACACCATTCCAGGGACCGCTTCTCATATACTCTGTTGTGCCCTGCCAGGCTACTTCTTCAGGATAACTGTGTAATAAAAGTTCAACTGTGAGGCCTCCAAAGGAAGGGTCATCCCAATTCTTCCATGCTGTAAAACGTCGATTGAGGCCAGTTCTGAGGTCCCATCCAAGCTTCATTCCTGGCAAAATTGAATCAGAAGGATAGTCAAAGCTTTGCCACAAATAGTTGTGAGGCTTTTGATCTTTCCCATCTCTCAGAACCAAGTTTCCAGAGCCTAAAAGCTGCACAATTGGACTAAAAGCCTTTGTGGTGGAATTTCCTGACCAAACAACTGTCTCGTTTTGGCCAAGAAGCACAAGATGTCCCTCTGTGTTTATTCTCAACATGCCAAAGTTGTTTTTGAGGGGTCAGCCTCGGTTGGCAACCCAAACAACAGTTCTACCTGGGATGTTGTGGTACCAGATTCCAACATAGCGGTCTGTGGAACTACCAGGGCTGAAGAAACCCATTTCGAAGATTTCATTTTCAGAAACCAAGGTCTGGCCATCAGGAAGAGACTCAAACCGGGTGAGGGTATCAATTGCAAAAGAAAATCTGGAGAAGAACAAAAGCAGATTTGGAAGAAGAAGCAAATAAGGAAGGATAGCCATTGATTTAATAAATTGGTCTACAACAAGAAAAATATATAGAACCGTGATCCGGACCTGGCACAAGTTGAAAGGGCAGCCCACCAATAGGCAGAATTATGCAGGTTGACTTGGTGCTCTTGAAGTCAGAAAAAAATGTTCTCTTCCCTGCACGGAAGAGAACTTAATTTTCAACGCAAGAATAAGATAATGATTTTCTGACATCGCATTCAGAATTCCAAACCCAAAGTTTAAATTCAACGTAATGCTTTTTGTCAACAAACTACCAGATCCTTGCATGTGTACTGAGATCCATCAAATCCTTGTAGTAGGGTCACGGAACGAAAGATTCAACATTATTGACTTCGGCCATCAAATTGGTTTCTGCTTGTCCTAATGTAAAGGAAATTGCCGTTTTTTTAAATCATTTCTACCACCATCTTGTTTGTTATTCCGTTGAAGCCCAAACAATTCAGATGGTAAAAGGTCGCAAGAAAAATAAAAGGTTTCGTTTCGTAAATGCTACAAGTTAAAATTCGCGAAATGCCTTCTTTTTTTTTTGCCCCCTTTTTTGTGTCAAGTCAATTCCAACAACTACTTTTCCGAAGGCTAATCAGGCTGCTTCCTATCTGCCTATAGATAGCACTTATTATTTTAAAAAAATTTTAAGAACATCTTGCCTCTGATCCACCTGATTAAGTTTTTGTCGGCCAAATATTTGAACCCAAGGTCGCAGGGAGTCTAATATCAATTGGAATTGTAATGAAGGGGATTTAAACTCTAAAACTTAGGCTGCGTTTGGATGACCAAGCAAACCATGGTTTGGAAGCTGAAACCATGGTTTGCTCCTGAAGTCATCCAAACAGGCCTGCTCCAGCTGCAAACCGTGGTCCTGGCTGAAACCATGGTTTCCACCGGTGAAACCATGGTTTCAGCATAAGCCAAAATTTTTCGCTTCCTGGCTCTAATAATTGAAGGCAACGTCTGATCCCAAAATACCCTGACCGACACTTCGCCCGCTCCTTCATCCGCTTCGCCCGCTCCTTCATCCTCAGCTCTTCTCGCTTTCTCGTCGCGCCATCCGCTTCGCTCGCGCCTTCATCCTCAGGCTCTTCTCGCTTCGTCGCGCCATCCGCTTCGCTCGCGCCTTCATCCTCAGAGGAAGCTCGCTCTGCTCGCACCTTCATCAGAGGAAGCTCGCCTCTTTCTCTACTCGCCGGTTCGCTCTTCTCGTGGAGCTGCTCCGAATTCCACCGTCGATCTTCACTTCACCGTCGATCTTCACTTCGCCGTCGCTGCTCGCCGTCGATCTTCACTCAGCTCGTCTCTGAGCTTCATCAGCTGAGCTCTTCCCCCTTCTTTCGCCGGCCCTGCTCCGATCTCTTACCTCGGTAGTTCGCCCAGTCAGGCCTTCGATCTTCACTCATGTTCTGAGTGCTGCACCTCCGCATCGAAGTCGATAGGGGCAAAGCTCAGTGGAAGGCCCGATCGTGGCAACTCGTCCTCGGGTTGGTGAGGTCGCCGTTGGTCAGGTAAGCTATCTCCGGTGAAAAAAAAAAATAATTCGCTGGCTTCAGTATTTTCCCTGTTAAACCGAACGATTGGCTTCAGTATTTTCCTCCCACTTTTGCTTTTGAAATTGTTGATGACTGGCATGTTGATCGAAGGAATGAGATATTATTGCTTGCTTCAGTATTTTGCCTGTGGTAAACCGAAAAATTTGATTGCTGGCTTCAGTATTTTCCCTGTGGTAAACCGAAAATTTGATTGCTGGTTTATTGCTTGATTTTTGTATGAAACGAAATGTGGTTCTGGAGGCAGGGAATATATTTGGTGATATTGTTTTGGAGACGAGAAAGCCTGCGAATTGAATTCCACTGGGTATATAAAATGCAAATTCGTTTTGCTCTGGTTGCTTGGCGTGGGATCCCTTTTTCCTGTCCAAATTCGCCCAGAAGAAGCCTGTGAAGTCGAACAATATATTGGGACATTGCTTTTATTTTTGGAATGTGAGGCAGGAATGTGTTGTCGTGAATTATTGTATTAATGACTTTGATAAATTTATGGCCAATTTTTGAGAGCCAGGACAAATAGAATCACAACTCAAATCCTGTATATATTGAAAGAAGTGATTTGTATTTTGGTTAGAGGTTTATATTGCTGGTGTTTTATATTTTCAGTTGACAAATCAATAATTACATTCATCATGAATATTTGTATTAATTACACACATGAACGAATTTTTTCGAAAATTATTTGTAATACACAGTTGTTGTAAAAGTTGAGTACAATATGATTTATGGTGCATGATGGTTCAAATATGATTTATCTTATTATTTTGTCTTTCAATCATCTTTGTACAATAGTTAAGAAAAGGAAAAATATATATAATTATTTAGTTAGTTTTGACGTTTTAAAAGTTAGTATTTTTAAACAAAAATAGATAATGAAGTTCCGAATAGGAAGGGTGTATTTTTTTTGGCCATTTAAAATTACAATTTTCTTGTGTTATTTCAATTGATTTTGAGTTGATCAACCTGTGATGACTGAAGAGCTATAATTGTGCTATAGCATAATGCGTAAGAATACGGTGAAAGCTTCCTGGGACCTACGAACCACAAAAGTGTTTATTGACCTCTGCATTGAACTTGTGCAACAAGGGGAAAGAAAAGGTACTAGCTTAACAAAGAAAGCTTGGGATATTCTTAGTGATAACTTTACTGCCAAAACTGGAAGAGTGTATGAAAAATCTCAATTTAAGAATAAATATGATTCCCTACGAAAGGAGTGGCAGACATGGGATAGGCTGCTTCGTGAGACAGGATTGGGATGGGATACTGAAAGGAATACTGTCAGTGCAACTGATGATTGGTGGGAGAGAAAAATAAGGGTAATTATTGAACCTTTTGATTTTACATTTTCTCTACTTGTTAATGTTTTGTGTATATTTACTGTTTTTGGAATATTTTATGATATTATTGGTGTCTAATGTGCAGGAAGTTCCAAACTACGAAAAATTCAGAGAAAGAGGACTTCAATTTAGGGATGAATTGACTCAACTATTTGGAAGTGTGGCTGCAACTGGACCACAAGCATGGGCACCTTCTTCCATGACACTTCCAAGTGAAGGAACACCGAATGAAGATTTGGAAGAAGGGTCCGGAGATAGTGATGAAATTTTAGGTGCACCAACTGGTATAAGTGGGGAATTTAACACAGTGAACTTCAATGATAATAGTGGAGGTAGTGGAGGCAACACTGAATTGAGGCAGGATACCAGTGGTGGGGGTACAAGCAGAGGTAGGAGTCGACCTAGTAGCTCACTGGGGGTCAGAAGGAAGAGTGAAGTCAAGAAGAAACGCACATCTCCCTCTATGAAAATAGCGGATGCAATTAGCAAGATTGCTGAAACAAATACTTCTGAGGCCGAGCGTGGAAATGAGGTCATTTCACGAGCAGAAGCTAGAAGGTTGGAAGAAGAAGCGCGTGCTTATGAGGTTTCAATTAGGGGAGTCCTGTCTCACCTGAAAACAGTTCCTGAAGTTGTCAGTGATCCTGATTTCTTTAGACGGTGCACACAACTCCTTATGGAACGGCAGGATGCACGAGAAATGTATGCAGCTCTGAAGGATCAGAAGGAACAGCTTCTACTCATTTTAGAGCATTTTACTAGGGATTTATGACTTGTTTATTATATTAGACAGTTCCATATGTGTATGTTTTATGTGACCAGTGGATTGTTATATGAATCAGACAACTCTGTAACTTTTATAAATGTTTCGTAATTTCTACGTAGGAATTCTAAACTTTATGTGTATGTGCACAGGATAAAACGAATATGGATGATGAAATTAAACATGTGGAAGAGCATGCTAAGGGACGGAAAAAAAGAGTTAACAAAGTTGCAGCATTGGTTGGTGCATACGCTACTTTGAACTTGTGTAAGGAGCCTCGGCATACAAGTGCTTATACAGGCTGCATATGGGTAAGGGATGTTTTAGATGGCAACTCCAGTCGTTGTTATAACATGTTTAGGATGGAACGGGATGTGTTCTTAAGTCTGGTGGAACAATTGCAACAACATGGTCTAAAAGAAACTAAAAATATAGGGATACATGAATCAGTTGCAATGTTTTTACATACCGTTGGGCATGCACTTAGTAGCAGAATGCAGCAAGAAAGATTTCAACATTCAGGGGAGACAATTAGCAGACATTTTCATAATGTCCTAATGGCATGCTGTAGACTTGCCATGTCTAATATCAAACCAAAAGATCCAACATTCCGGCATGTTCATACAAAAATTCGGTTTGGTAAATACTGGCCTTTTTTTAAACATGCTATTGGAGCAATTGATGGCACACATGTTTCCTGCGTTGTCAGTGCAACAGATCAAACTAAATTTATCTCTAGGAAAGGAACAGTGTCACAAAATGTCATGGCGGTTTGTGATTGGGACATGTGTTTTACTTTTGTCTTGGCCGGATGGGAAGGTAGCGCACATGATGCTCGGATATTTGATCATGCCCTCACAACTCCTTCAATGAACTTTCCCCATCCACCTGAAGGTATTTTTTTATTTCCTATATTTTTTTTATATTTAGCTTAACAATAGAAACATAATTTACAATAATTTCATTTTTTATATAGGAAAATATTATTTGGTGGATGCTGGATACCCAACACCGAATGGATATCTCGGCCCATACAGACGGGAGCGTTACCATTTGCCTGATTTTCGAAGGACATCTGGGTTTGAAAATGACAATGAAATCTTTAATTATTTCCATTCAAGTTTAAGGAGTACAATTGAAAGAACTTTCGGAGTTTGGAAAAAAAAGTTCGCAATCTTACAAAACATGCCATCTTATGATTTTGAAACACAAGTTAAAATCGTTTGTGCAACGATGGCTATACATAATTTTATTAGAACGACATCTATTACTGATCCTGGATTCGTTCAGTTGGAAGAAGAAGGTACTTATGCAGAAGATGATGATGGGGTTAGATTTTCACGTATACATTCATCAATTCAATCTTCATCTTACATGGCTCAGGTTCGTGACAGCATAAGAGACGAACTTGTTAATTCAATACGAGGATAGTAGTCATGTCTTATTTATTTCCTTTTATCATAGATTGTAATATGTAGTTAAAAACAAAACCTATTACAAATGCTTTGTATCGATGCATCATCTTAATGATTATGACACTTCTTTATTTATATTTCTCTTATTAATATTATGCCTTATATTCTCAAGCTAATTATTACTTACTTGAATAATTAATAAATTATTTTAAGACGTGTTTATTCTATTTTGCAACAAAATAATTCATCTTCTCTAAAAATATTTTTCACTCTTATATTTTATGAATATATATGTGTGGTGACAATTAATTAATTAATTGTATTAAACATCAGAGGTTATTATACATGTAGTATGTTATTACAAAAAGTAGTTATGAAAAATGTTATGGGATTTCACGTTTACAATCTTTAAACAAAATTAATATTTTTCTGTTCTAAAAAAAATCATTTTTCTATAAACATTTAATATTATGTTTTATAAATATATGTACACATATTAATTATGTATTAATTATATTATCTTATATATTATTAATTATGTTAGTAAAAATTATTTCATTAACAATTTAATTTTTTCAAATCAAAATAAATCATAAAATCTATCCCTTATATAATTATCATATTAACTTATACCCTTTTTGGTCATTTCCACATGTCAAAAGCACTTCTGGTAATAACTATCCAAACACTCTCACTTCTCAGAATCACTTTTTCTCAGAATCTATTCTCCACAGAATCTATTCTCCACAGAATCTATTCTCCAGAATCACTTTTCCAAACCACGGTTTGAAGTCATCCAACACAACCCTTAGTCTGGAACTAGAATGAGACTCAAACATAAAATGGACACCGAAATGGTATAAACTGAAGCAAATTAAGAAAGACCTTTGTACCAGATTTCGCTGCTTCAGTTAGTGGAAATTAGTGGTTGGAGAAACCAAGTTCCAAGCTTCAATCTTCCGAACCCAATTAAGTTCCCTCCAGGGATGAAGTGGATGATACTGGGTAACGCCGTAATAGAATGAGCCATTAGTTGCAAAGGAAAATAGAGGGTAAAATGAACGTTGTTCGGTAATAGCGAGCATAGCAGGAAGAATTGAAGAATAAAACCCATTTAACTCCATTACGCGTCAAAGGTGAGATTATAATCACTTGTTCCGCGCCGTTTTATGAATGAAACTTTAGGTTTAACTCGGCTTACAAGCGTTCCTTTTCATTTCATTCCTTTCATTTTTTTTCATGGGGTTAATATAATCTTTGTTCTTAATTTTCATTTCCTCAAGTTTTAAATCAAAAGTTTTATTTTCTTAATTGTTAAAATGATACGAGTTTTTATTGGATTATAAGAATCAATATTATTAAAAAAAAAAACTGGAAGAATCAAAATCTATGATTTAAAACTTGAGAAATTAAAACCAAAATAAAAACAAATTTGAGAGACCAAAGTCTGTATTAACCCTTTTTTATATTACTTTCTTTACATGTAATTAATAGTAAATAATAAATAATTCATTTGTTTCTTTTTATTACATTTAACTTTAAAACTTATCCATTTTTATTTTTATATTGAAAAATAATATTCTATTGCTAAATTATTTGGTTTTAATATATAATAATATAAAAATATATCTTTATCAAATGATGTAGTTTTAAAAATTAGGAAAAATGACAGAAAAATGATTTTAAAATTTTAAAATCCCCAAATAGTAACTTAGAAAAGCAAAATTTTAGCTTAAGTATAAATGACTAATTGAAATTTACAAATTTGTTGAAATGACCATATTGCTCTCTATTTTTCAAAACATATAGCTAAGCACCCTCACTGGCTAGCCAGTTGCTGGAGCTCTAGTGCTTGCGGCAACTATGGAGTTTAGGTGGACTGCCTTCACTGGAGTTCTGGCAACTGGCTGATGACAGATTGCCCTAAGCTCTAGCAACTCGGGACTACTTTTTTTTTAAAAGATTTTTATAATTTTAGTAATGCGATTAACAAGTTTGGTATAACAGTTAATAATAGATTTTTCAAAAAATTCAAAAAGGAAAATTTTTACAATTTTAGGAATGCAGTTAACAACTTCTATAATGCTATTAACAAGTTTAATATAGCAATTAATAACAGGTTTTTTAAAAAATTCAAAAAATGGTATTTTTACAACTTTAATAACACGATTAATAAATCATATAACGATATTTACAACTCTCATAACACCATTAACCAAATTTTCTTATGAAAATTGATGTTTTTAATATTAGCTCCCTATGAAGATTGTACATCAAAAATTTTCTATTTATTCAACAGTCACTATGGTTATGAGAGTTATTGATATCACTATATGACTTATTGTTAGGGTTGTTAATGGCATTATGAAAGTTATTAATATTGTTATATAATTTGTTAACCTAGTTAATGAAATTTTAAATGTCACTTTTTAAATTTTTTAAAAAAGCTGTTATTATCTATTATATTGAACTTGGTAATAAGATTACAAAACTTGTTAATCGTGTCACTGAAATCGTAAAAATGTCACTTTTTGAATTTTCTAAAAATCCTATTAATAACTACTATATCGGACTTGTTAAAAGCATTAAAGAATTTGTTAACCGCATTATTGAAGTTGTGAAAGGAAAAAAAAAAAACAAGTTGTCAACCGCCACAGCTTCAACGACTAGTCGTCAAGCGGCTGTCAGAGCTCCAATGATAGCGGCCCACCTAAACTCCTGCTGCATCCACCATCATTGTAGCTTCGATTGCTAGTGAGGATGCTTAGTATTTTTTTAAGGAAAAAAAATAAAGAACAATATTATTATTTCAGTAAATTTGCCAATCCCAATTTAATCATCTATATCTAAACTAAGATTTTGCTTATTTAAGTATCCATTTGAGATTCCCTTTAAAGTATTTAATGATAATAATGTTGATGTAATTATTCTATTATAATATTTATTTTAATTTTAAACATGATATATTTTGACATAAGGGTAAAGATGTTTCAGTCATTGCAGTATTTACTCATTTTTTTTCTCCATGTTTTTTTTCCCATTAAAGCAAGAGGGGTAATATTAGTTTTTTGTTTTGAAGTATTATTGGATACTAAAAGTAACGAAAATTCTAACTTCTAATTCATCATATTGTGATAAATTAATCTCTTTTTATTAGAGACAACTACCGTTGGTAAATCCTTGTTTTTTTTCCCCTGCAACTAAAAGATTTATTGCTCCCACATCTTCAGCCCCAGTTCACTGCGTTCCACTTTTCGGGTGATTTAGGCAAAAATCCTATCAAGCGCCGCCATGTTGTTGTCTCACCCGGAGCAGAGTTTCCATCTGGGCCGCAACGAATATGAATTCACCAAAACAAGTGCCACTCCTTGTATACTCTATTGGGTTTTGGCGATATATATACTAACCCAGGATCATTGCCGAGGGCAAGCTCTCCTGCGAAGGGTGAAGTCTGCGAAACAAGGGTTGCCCCAATTGCGGCATGATGTGAAGCGATGATTGAGACCAGTATTAATGGTGCTCATGATTTAAATATAGCACTATCTCTTATAGTTAATATAAGAGTTACTATTCTAGTCTTATTTATAAGATAAAGAGAGAAGATATTTTTTGATCCTATTAATAGAGCATTGAGAAAACTTTTTGTATGGATATACAATTTTACCCTTAATTTATTATTATGTTATTTTATTTACATGAAGTGTAATAAAGTATTTAATAAGGATAAAGTTGAAAAATTGTTGAATTTTAAATGAGAGATAATGAAGTTTAAGGTTTTCCCTGATCTATATGAAACATGTTGGAAGTGACTTATAAATAAGATCAAATGAGTAGATAACTAATTTTTGAAGGAGATTAGCTGAGTTAGTTATTTATAATAAATGGATGTTTTCTTTCCTAAAATACTCTTGTAATCATATGCATTGGAACCATCCTTCATAGAAACCCATTAAGTGTTTAATTATCATAGGAATTACTTAGGGGCAAAATGAATAAACATTAGAAACAAAATAGAATGGAATCTTATATTTAAGACTAAAAGAATCTCCAACTAACTTTTATACTAAGAATTAAAGGTTGTACTCTTCTGATCTTTAATATAAGACCCATTTAACTAATTTGATTAGCTTAAGGAACATTGCCAAAAAACATCTAATTAGCGACGAAATTTACCAACGGAATTTTTATTTAGCGACGAAATTAGCGACGGATTAGTGACCGACTAGCGATGAAATCATATTACCAACGGAATTAGCGATGGAATTGGTTTGGTCGCTAATTTTTTCGTCACTAATTGGATTACTGACAAAATTTCAATTCTGTCGATAATTACCGACGGAATTTCAATTCTGTCGCTAATATATTTTTTTGAAAAAATTAAAATGCCATCTCACCTTGGCCGCCACATGTCACCACCTCAACTCCGCATGTCGCTGCCACCTCACCTTCTCCGCCACGTGTCACGATCTCATCTCCACATGTCCTTGTCACCTCATTTCTGCTGCCACGTGTTCATATCTCACATGCCACCTTGTATTGCCACATGTTTTCACCATATAATTTCTCCTCAAAGTGACTTCTCCACAACTCGAACCAAAGACCTCATTTGTGCACGCGCACGACTTCACTAGTTAAGCTGTAATGAACTTACTGACTTATTATGCTAAATTAAATATATATATAATATTCTCTTACACAAATAATTATATATACACATATATATTATTAGAAACTAAAAATAAGCTATATGATAATTTTAATCATAACTATTTTTGTAACAAAATAATTTTTAGATATTTGTTTTACTATTTATTTTTTTAAAAAAATTATTTTAAATATAATATTAATTTCAAATAACACTAATTTTGAATTTTAAATAGTAAATAATCTTTTCATAAATATATTTTTTAAATTTAATTCTTTTATTTAATATTCATAAGATATATAATTTAATTATATATTTATATTATATTAGATTAAATATTATATTTTAGCCACAGAATTAGCCACGGAAAAGTATTTTGTCGCAAATTGTAATTATAAAAGTTTAGCCACGGAATTAGCCACGAAATTTTTCGACAGAAAAAATTTCGTGACTAATTTTAATTATAAAAGTTTAGTCACGGAATTAGCCACGAAATTTTCTGACAGAAAAAATTCCGTAGCTAATTAGCGGCGGATTCCGTCACTAATTCCGTGGCTAAGTTTAGCAACAGAATTTTTATGGGTAATCTGTCAGAAATTAGCGACGGAAATTATTCTGTCACTAATTTCTTTGAAATTAGCTGTTTTTTTTTATAGTGGAAATTAGATAAGTTAGTTAATTATAAGAAATGTGACACATTTTTCTTAAAACACCATAATCATCTTTCTTAATACCTCTTCTTCTTCTTTTATTTGATTATGGTTGAGGGAGTATCTATAGGGGTCATTTAGAAAAAATTGATAAATATGAGAAATTTGTCTTATATTTAGAACCAAAACCAACTCAAAAATTAAGTCCTATGGCGGAGAAGTATAATTTAAGAGTATCAAAATCTGGATATGCCAATTCGTCTTGTGCAGACAAAGAGGCGATCCTACTATACACTGCTTTTTATCCTTTCACTGTGAAAGACCAACAGGTCCAAGAGCCAACAGAGTTGACAATTAAGCGTTATAATAGACACCCTCTACAAAGGCTATTACCCGGATCACACGTGTCCCAAATATTGCCATAAATTTGTAAATATTGCATGTAAATAAAACAATATTTTTTATGTGAGTACTAACAGGGTGATAGAAATTTCATTTATTGACGCTGAATTGTGATTGTCATGTTTTATGTATGGAATTGTTTCTAAGAGGAAACTAGGTTCTTTAGGTTGTGGCAAATCCCCCTCACCACTTAACATTACAGCCACAGATGCCATGTTTGGTCTATCATCAGGAAGATTTTGCACACAAAGATTAAAAAAAAAATTGCTATCAAATATAAACTTTGGTCATCATGTCATTAGCTACGTTAAGAGATTGCAATTCAAATCCTCCGTTAGTGAAGGCGACTGTTCACCCAACGTACACGAGAAGACAACTACCATTTTCCGCCTTCGTCTTTTTTTCTTCTTCTAGTGTGGCTGACAAAATAATTTACTGACAAGAAAATAATGCAGAGTAGAGAAAGGAAATAAATGGGAGGAATTTTAATATTATCATATTTAGTTTAGAAAGTGAAATTTTTTTCACATTCTTCCTTTCCGTAAGAGGAGGATCAGGAAAATCTTATTGATTGCAAATTTCTCCTTACCCATAAAAAAAGGCTGGAATGGTGCGATCTCGTTCTCACCCCAAAATGAAAATATTATATCCTTTATCATTTCATATGTTTATTCCCTCTCTTTTTATAGGAAAAAAATAAAATAGTTATACTGTCATTAATCCTTATTTTATTTTAGAAAATTCGACATTTTCATTAAACTTATTTGAAAATCACATAGTATTATTTATTATATACATATGTTATGTATATTAAAAAGGTATTAGATTATTGCATTTGAGTAGAGGTCATCGACGCCGATAAAAGACAAATGAGTTAAGTCGCGAAGGACAAAAATGAAAATATAAAAATATGATGGGTTAAATATATTTGTTGTACTATATTTTTTTAATAGGGTGAAACACAATTGAAAAAGAAATTGTTTTTATTTAAACTCAAGCATAATCCCCAAAATAAGAGAGCAGTTTAGAATCATCATCGTCTTGTATTATTGCAAATAGACAATCTTATCTTTTAAAACTATGCCCATTAGTGGCCCAAAATCAATAAGCAAAATTGACTTCACCTGGCTTCTAACAAAGTGATAGATACTTCATTCTTTGAAAGAGCTATATGATTGCTGGGAAATTCTTCCCTAACTAGAATGTGTTCTACGAGAAAATCAGGTTCTTTGGACTTAGACAAAACACCCTCACTACTCAACTTTATAACCACAGATGTCATGTTTGGCCCATGATCAGCATGGTATAGGAAGGAGTGCATGAGACTGGGTCGTGCCAAAATAGAATCAGCCATTAGTTGCAGAGGAAAAGGGAAAATAAACGTGGTTGTTAACAGCAAGCATGCCACGAAGAAACGAAGGATGAAACCCGTTTACGATTCATCTCCCAATAATGGAACAAATTAAATTCACATTGTAAAAGTTAAACTTGAATGAAAATATTAAGCTTTATTTAGTACACGCAAATAAATTATTTTTTTAATACAGAAGCAAGCATCATGCTTGAAAATAAAACAAAAGATGCAATATCAAATCACTGAACAGGACCAGAGTCATGAAGAAAACAACCTAAGTCGAGCTGAAATTGATCTATAAACAAAATGCCGGAGGCTCCCAAATAATGGACAACTTCGCATTGGCTTCATAAGCCACTCTAGTGAAGTAATCAGCGCACAGAAAAAAGATGGTCAAAGGAGAGGCTTACTGATAAGGAGGTTTATTATCTTCATCCTTCAACCTTTCCTGCTGCAAATTCTTTCTTGCTCGAGGCTCTAAGTCAGATGAAGAATCTCGAAACATTAGGACGTCACCTGCTAAAGAATGCAAACTAAGAGAATTTGCAGCAGGATGCTGAACTTTGCAACTAGGAACGCGGAGGAAGAAGAGTAGAACCCGATAATTGTAATGAAGACGGTAAAAGGCCCATTCACACAAGGCTTCTCCGTTTTCGAATTCGAGCTGGTTGGCGGAATAATAGTGGGCTCCAAAGAGTCCATTTTACCACTTTTTTCTTTTTTACTAAAATATAGGTATTCTTCTATAAGAAGTAATCATATTCAAGGTAGTGTTGGATAATAAATTTGGACATCTCTCCTAATTGGAATTCGAACTTTGGTTTGTCATATTATGAAGGATTAACTCCTTACCACTTACATCTAATGGACTCACCACATTCTTTTACCACCAGCTACTTGGCCCGTCAAACGTGCCCCAATAACAGTGGGCTCCATATAAATCAATAAAATGAGATTTGGAAACCGAAGAAGAACTGTTCCAGCGCTTTATTTTTAGTTTGGGTTAAATCAAAGCCCTGCTTCAAATTTTTGTTAAAAAAACTAATTAATTAGATTTTTGTGAGCTTGAGTTAGTTTGGGTTTTGCTTTTACGTTTTTCTTCCTTCTTTTGTACGTCAAAAAGGAGTTAGGTTAAAAGTTTCTTTAGTTAGTATTTTTACAATTGAACTGATCATTTAGCATGTCAAAATACTATTCGAAATTAATCATATACTTAGACTGGAGTTGATTGTAATCAAATGTTTGTTTTTAATGTTGATATTAAAATTTTATATTAAATAAAAAACTAATTGAATATTTATTAAGGAAAAACTTATATCAATTTATTAATATCCATATACATAGTATAAAAGTTTTGACAGGCTCAAATGATCATGAATTAATCATCAATAAAATACGCTCTTATTGTTGAAGTTGTAAGGGTTTCAAACTTTCGAGTTTCAATGGCAAATTCAATAAAGATTTTGGGACTATGTAGGAACCAAAAAAAGGAGAGGGAAATTATTACGAGAAAAGAATGTAATGATAAAAAAATTCATAAGCAAACAAATACATAATAATAAATTCTAGTATAGAAGACAATAGTAATTCCATATTCTATTTATTTATTAGGATTTTATAGTGTCTTTTAGAGGAATTTAAATATGTGATAGGAGTTTTATCTTCGCTTGCCTAAAAGTACTTTTTTAATATTTTTATATTTTCACTCGTCTTATGGTTTAATTTGATTAGTCTTCAGTCCGCACATGGGTTGTTGACGGTCAGCTTTTAAAATGAGTTTTATATATATATTATACTCTTCGGTACTTAATATAAGATTTAATTACTTAATTTGAGTATATTAAAAATGTTAATTAAATTAATTAATATGATATGTTTTTTTTCAAAACACCCAAATATCTTTTTAATTTTTCTTCCTTTCTCTCTTATTTAATTATTATTGAGGGAATATCAATAGAGTTAATTTGAAAAAAAATTAATAATTATATAACACAAGTCTTATATTTAAAATCAATATTAACTCTCTAATTATGCCTTATATTAAGCACGGAAAGAAGAGTATATATATGAAAAAAAAAAAAGTTGCTATCAAATATAAACTTCGGTCATCGTGTCATTAACTGCATTAAGAGATTGCAAATCAAATCCTCTGTTAGTGAAGGCGACTGTTCAGCCAACGTACACGAGAAGACAACTAGTCAACCACCTTTTTCCGCCTTCGTCTTTTTTTCCCTTTTAGTATGGTCGACAAAATAATTAAGTCGACAAGAGAATAATGCTACGGAGTAGGGTGGGGACGAGAAATAAATGGGAGGGATTTTAATATTATCATCTTTAGTTTAGACAATGAAAAAATTTTCACATTCTTCCTTTTCATGAGAGGAGGATCAGGAAAATCTTATTGATTGTAAATTTCTCCAGACCCATAGAAAAGGACTTGAATGGTGCGATCTCGTCCTCACCTCAAAATGAAAATATTATATCCTTTATCATTTTATACGTTTATTGCCTCTCTTTTCATAGGAAAAAATAAAATTGTTATATTGTGATTAATCCTCATTTTATTTTAGAAAATTCAACATTTTCCTTAAACTTACTTGAAAATCACATAGTATTATTCATTATATATATATTAAAAAGACCGGTCCTTAATATAAAACTCATTTAACTAATTTGATTAGATTAAAAAAGTTAAATAAGTTAGTTAATTATAAGAAAAGCAACACGTGTTTTATAAAACATCTTAATCATCTTTCTTAATATCCCCTCTCCCTCTTTTAATTGATTATAGTTGAGAGAGTATCCATAGGGGTAGAAAAAATTAATAAATATGAGAAATAGGTCTTATATTTAAGACTAAAATTAACTCAAAAATTGAATCCTATATTAAGGATCGGAGGAGTATTAGATTATTGCATTTGAGTAGAGGTCATCGATGCAGCTAGGGGACAGTTGAGAATACAAGTGAACTATGTCGCAAAGGACAAAAATGAAAATATCAAAAAAATGTTGGGGTAAATATATATGCTGGGGTAAATATGTCTGTTGGAATTGTTTTTTTTTATTGGGCGAAACACAATTGAAAAAGAAATTGTTTTCATTTGAACTCAAGCATAATTCCCAAAATAAGAGAGCAGTTTAGAATCAGCATCGTCTTGCATTATTGCAAATAGACAACCTTATCTTTTAAAACTATGCCCATTAATGGACCAAAATCAATAAGCAAAATTGACTTCACCTCGCTTCTAACAAAGTGAGAGATACTTCATTATTTGAAAGAGCTGTATGATTGTTAGGAGATGCTTCCCTAACTGGAACGTGTTCTAAGAGAAAACCAGGTTCTTTGGGCTCAGGCAAGACACCCTCACTACTCAACATGATAACCACAGATGACATGTTTGGCCTGTCATCAGCATGGCATTGCAAACAAAGAAGACCGATGTGGATGCATCGCAATACTTCTAATTTAACGCAAGACTTCTCCAAACATTCATCGGCAAAATTTAGTGGGATTCCCTGCTTCCACAACCTCCATGCCTACAACAATTCAAAACATTGAATTAGTTACCAATTTCAGTAAAGAAAATAGAAAAGTTAGGCTCATTGGTACTAACATGTCCGATAAGATTAACGCTTTGACTTGGCAAAACGGGCCCCCTGTTTTTCATGCCGCTCACTATTTCTAACAACAATACTCCAAAACTGAACACATCGGATTTGACGGAGAATTGCCCATGAATGGCATATTCAGGAGCCATATAACCACTATTATACATTATAAAGAAATTATTATCATATCCAATTAATGTGCATATATTCTAAGTAAAAATATCATAAAACACACTTACTATGTACCAACTATTTTTCTTGTGTTATCTTCAATTTGATCTCCTCCAAATATTCTTGCCAAACCAAAATCTGATATTTTTGGATTTAATTTACTATCCAATAATATATTGCTTGCTTTGAGGTCTCTATGGATGATTTTTAATCTGGAATCTTGATGAAGATACATAAGTCCCCGAGCAATTCCGTGGATAATGTGAAAACGCTTAGACCAATCAAGATGTTTACTTTCAGAACCTACAAATTTTTTAATGTAATGATACTCATCATTACCCAGGGAGAAATAAAAGAAAAGGATATAAGTCAGCCAATTGATAGTTCTTTAGCCATACAAACCAAAAATAAATGAATCTAAGCTCTTGTTGGGCATATATTCATATATGAGCATTTTCTCTTCTCCTTGAATGCAACAACCAAGAACCTTGACAAGATTACGGTGCTGAAGTTTGGCACACAATTTGACTTCATTCTTAAACTCATGCAGACCTTGGCAAGAACTTTGTGAAAGCCGTTTGACCGCAATCTCTTGTCCGTCTACCAGTATACCCTGCCATTTTTACCTCATATAAACGATTCTGAATATGTAACATCATAAATAAGCAAGAATAATTGTAAACTTTCACTCTTAATAAAAGTTGATTGCATACTTACCTTGTATACAGGACCAAAACCACCTTGGCCAAGCTTGTTGTCTGATGAGAAGTTATTAGTAGCATTAGCTATTACTGCAAGGTCATAGATGCGTTGCTCCACATTTCCTTCATAATCTTCTTCATTGTTTATTGCTATCAAGGTTTTTAGCTCCATATTTCCGTCAGATCCTTCTTCATTGTTTGCTGTTAGCAAGGTTTTCTTTGTTCAATTTTGTACATTAAATGTAATATATAAATAAAAAACAACTACAGGTAGCATTGGCTATAATTTATATGTAGCTCCATATTTCCTTAGGAGCCTTTGTCGTTGTTACTTGGTACACTTCCCTAAACTGGGTGAGAAAAATAGTCAAAGAAAAAAACAAGGAAGGGAAATCGTTCCTTTCGTTGGGAAACAAATCGGCACAAGCTCAACCATGTTCAATTATACTCCAAGTATCACAAGAAGATGGGAAAAGTGGGAGAAAAGTGAAGGCGATTGCAAGGGGAATGCTTACCTATAGAGTTTCTTCTGCGCTTGTAAATGTAGAACAAAGTGAAAAGCATCATAATAGCCAATACAGTAGTTATTGGCACAGTAATCACCATTGTCTTATTTCCATTAGCTTCATCCTGTTCAGCTTCACAGCAAAATGAAGTAAGAGTTAACAGACAAAAAGTTGAGGTCGTTAAAGGAACCAAGAGATGATTGAAAACTGATCACTAAAAGGCCTCACCTGTTTCTGGAGAGGCAAGGCGAATATATAAATCCTGGTCACCAAAGGAATTCTGCCTTATATCAATCAAATCACCGAACCACATAGCACAACCACTTCCTCCTCCCCTGACATCTAAATTAGCATAAGCATTGCAAGAACAATTTTCCCAGCATTTGGCTTTGCATTCCACAAGTGTCATACTTGCATTGACCCAAGAATATTTAGTATCTGGCAATTTGAACCCACTAAATTTGACAAAATAATCCCTGTTTTTGTCCTTGCAACTCCATGATCTATTGCGGACACATCCTTGAGACCAGTCCATTGCATTCCATTTCTTGGGTGATTTTGCAAAAAAGCCTGTCAAGCACTGACAAATTGGTGTCTCGCCCTCAACGCAGTTTCCATTCGGGCCACAACGGCTATATCTATCGCAGTTATCAATTGGTATATAACTGAAAATAGTCCACCTTTGATCTTCTTCAATCCACATCATGTCCAGCACTGAGTATAATGTCTGGTTCAAGACAACTCTTGTAATCAGTGACTCATTTTTCATGTTATAAGCTGAATAAACCTCATCTTTATTCCATACAAACTTTACTTCATAAAGTGGGTTGCTCGTCGCATGACAAAGGCCACTGAACCGGACACCATTCCAAGGACCGCTCCTTGCATACTCTGTTGTGCCCTGCCAAGCTACTTCTTCAGGATGATTGTGTAGTACAAGTTCATATGAAAGGCCTCCAAAGGAAGGGTCATCCCAATTCTTCCATGCTGTAAAACGTCGGTTAAGACCTGTTCTCAGATCCCATCCAAACTTCATTCCTGGCAAATATGTATCAGAAGGATAGTCGAAGCTTTGCCACAAGTAGTTTTGGAGCTTTCGATCTTTCCCATCTCTTAGAACCAAGTTTCCCGAGCCTAAAAGCTGCACAATTGGACTCGAGGCCTTTGTGGTGGAATTTCCTGACCAAACAACTATCTCATTTTGGCCAAGAAGCACAAGGTGTCCCTCTGTGTTTATTCTCAACATGCCAAAGTTGTTTTTGATGGGTCTGCCACGGTTGGCAACCCAAACAACAGTTCGACCTGGAATTTTGCGGTACCAGATTCCAACATAGCGGTCTGTGGAACTATCAGGGCTGAAGAAACCCAATTCAAAGATTTCATTTTCAGAAACCAAGGTCTGGCCGTCAGGAAGAGACTCGGACTGGGGGAGGGTATCAGTTGCAAAAGAAAATCTGGAGAAGAACAAAAGCAGATTTGGAAGAAGAAGCAAATAAGGAAGGATAGCCATTGATTTAATAAATTGGTCTACAACATGAAAAATATATGCAACCGTTATCGGGATCTGGCACAAGTTGAAAGGGCAGCCCACTAGTAGGCAGAAGTGTGCATGTTGCCTTGGTGCTCTTGCAGTGCGAAAAAACTGTTCTCTTTCCTGCACGGCTTAAACGCAAGCACAAGATAATGACTCTCTGACATCGTATTCAGAATTCCGAACCCAAAGTCAGGGAAAGGAAGGATCAGGCCTTTCATTCTAAATTTTTATTGTTTTTTAGCAATGGATTCAACATAATTGATTTCTCTTTTTCGATAATAACATAATTGATTTCTTCAATCAGGTTGTGCTCTGCTTCTCTTTACGTCAATGAAATTATCGTTTTTTTATATTAAAATATTATACTAAAAAAAAAAAGATATGGTTATTATTTCCTAAAGAAAAACTAATTGACAATCTATTAATAGATATATAGTATACAAATTTTGACGGGATCAAATGATCATGAATTAGTCATCAATAAAACACTCTTATCGTTGAAGTTGCAAGGATTTCAAGGGTTTCAATGTTTCAATGGCAAATTCAATAAGATTTTGCTACCTACATTCCTTTTTGGGACCATGTAACAGCAAAAGAAAGAGGGAGAATTATTACAAGAAAAAAAAATGTAATTGTCAAAAAAAAGTTTCACAAGTAAACAAACATATACTAGTGTATTTTGATATAGAAAACAATGATAATTCCGTATTACATTTATTTATTTATTAGGATTTCATAATTCTTCTGAAAAATGATTCAATTATGTTAGAGTAATTTTATTTTAATTTGCAGGGAAGTACTTTTCTTAAATGTTTTTGAGTTTACCAAACTCCTCCTAAATAAATTAATGGTCTTATTAAAAAATAATAACTTGGCCTTATTGTTTAATTTGAATAGTGTCGACGCATGTGTTCTTGATGGTCAGCCTTCAAAATGAGTTATATATATCATATATACAAGATAATAATCGCTACCAAATATATAAACTTTAGTCATCATGTCATTAACGACATTAAATGTTTGTTTGGATTTGTTTAAACACGTTTTATATAAATTGAGATAAATTTTTCTTACATACTTACCTCATACACTGTAAATTATAATTAAAAAAATATTTAAAAATTATTTCAAACGGGTCCTGAAAAACTGCAATTCAAATTCTCCGTTAGTGAAAGGAATTGTTCACCTAATTTACACGAAGAGACAACTATTTGCCACCTTTCTTATTTTTTTCCAGCGTGGTTGACAGAATAGCTTAGCAACAAGAAAATAATGCAGCGCAGGGGAAGGGGACAAAAAGGGGAAGGATTTTAATATTACTGCTCTAATCTTATTTATAAAACACTTTCAGCATATTTCAAATAAACCAAGAAAAATCTTAAAATATATTAATTCTTCATTAAAATATAACAACTTTTTAACTTTACTTCTATTTAATATATTCATCTTTAAAAAAATAATTATCTACACTATACTAAATGAAGGACAAAATGGTATATTCATATTAAAAATTTAATAAAGTGACTTATAAATAGGACTAGAAAAGTATTATGCTTGGTTTAAAAAATAACAGAATTTCACATTTGCCTTTTAAAAAGAGAGGATTGGAAAATTTTGATTGATTGCAATTTTTCCAAAATGGAATTAGTATGTCCTTGATCATTTTTATATTGTTTATCCTTCTCTTTTCATAGAAAAAAATAAAATAGTTATATAGTTGTTAATCTTTATTTTATTTTAGGAAATTCAACGTTTTCATTAAATTTACTTAAAAATAACATATTATTTATTTTATATACATACGTATTAAAAAATGTATTAGATTATTGCATTTGAGTAGAGTTGATGGAGGCAGCTGGACGACTGCGCTGGAAATGCAAGTGAACTATGTTGCGAGGGAAAAAAATGAAAATATATATAAAAAAAAAGTGCAAGTTTATTCTTGGCCCTTTTATGTAGTGTGTGTGTGTGTGTGTGTGTGTGTGTTGGGGGTTAAATAAGTCATATTTTATAAAAGTATAAGGACGAATTACCATTCCCTTGATGAATTGACCTTCTAAATGAAAATCAAACAGCCCAAGCAGGTCGACTTGGTGATCCTCAAGTTCGAATGCCGTATTCTTTACCGCTACGACGGGAGACTTTTCAATTTAGGAATAAGGTAAGATAGTGATGACATATTTGGAATTCAAAACAAAAACAAAAACTTTATTTTATATTTATCTGCCAATTACAAAAAGAAAGATTGGCCAAAATTCTTATAATACGATCAAGAGGAGAAAGATTCAGACGCTTTTTTCCCTCTTTTCTTTTAAAAACAAGATATTGGACAAAATTTTCATCTGTCATCATCAACGGATATTTTTAGCTTGTCTAAATGTAAGGAAAATTAGTTTTATTATAAGCAAATAAATTGATAAAATGATTCACAACATAATTATTAAACTTTTCCGGAACAAGTTCATGCAATTTTCATGCATAATGTATTCTTTTATTTGTCTGATGCAACTTTTTTTTTTGTTTTGACGGGGTAAAACGCAATCGAATAAGAAATTGTTTATTTAAACTGAAGCACAATGCCCAAAGAAGGGGGCTATTTAGAATCAACAATATCTCTCACTATTGCAAATACACAGTCTTGTCCTTAATGAGTACTCTTATTAGTGGTCCAAAATTAATAAGTAAAATTGACCTTACCTGGCTTCTAATGAGGTAATAGATACTTTATTACTTGAAGGATTTGTATGACTATTAGGAGATTCTCTTTTAATTGGGATGATTTCTAAAAGCAAACCAGGTTCTTTAGGTTCAGGCAAGACACCTTCACTACTCAACATTATAATAACAGATGTCATGTTTGGCCTATCATTAGCATGGTATTGCACACAAAGAAGACCAATATGGATGCAACGTAATACTTCTGATTCAACGCAAGACTCCCCCAAATGATTATCAGAGAATTCAAGTGGGATTCCCTCATTCCACAACCTCCATGCCTACAACAATTCGAAACATTGAATCAGGTACCAATTTCAGCAATGATAAGAGAAAAGTTAGGTTCCTTGGTACTAACATGTCCAATAAGATTAACGCTTTGGCTTGGCGAAAAAGGCCCCCTGTTTTTCCTGCCACTTACTATTTCTAATAATAATACTCCAAAGCTGAACACATCAGATTTGATGGAGAATAGCCCATGACTTGCGTATTCAGGAGCCATATAACCACTATTATATATCACAAAGAAATTATTATCATATTCAATTAATGTGCATATATTCTAAATAAAAATATCATAAAACGCACTTACTATGTACCAACTATTTGTCTTGTGTTGTCTTCAATTTGATCTCCTCCAAATATTCTTGCCAAACCAAAATCTGATATTTTTGGGTTTAATTTACTATCCAATAATATATTGCTTGCTTTGAGGTCTCTATGGATGATTTTTAATCTGGAATCTTGATGAAGATACATAAGTCCCCGAGCAATTCCGTGGATAATGTGAAAACGCCTAGACCAATCAAGATGTTTACTTTCAGAACCTACAAATTTTTAATGTAATGATACTCATCATTACCCAGGGAGAAATAAAAGAAAAGGATATAAGTCAGCTAATTGATAGTGCTTTAGCCATACGGACCAAAAATAAATGAATCTAAGCTCTTGTTGGGCATATATTCATATATGAGCATTTTCTCCTCTCCTTGAATGCAACAACCGAGAACCTTGACAAGATTACGGTGCTGAAGTTTGGCACACAATTTGACTTCATTCTTAAACTCATGCAGACCTTGGCAAGAACTTTGTGAAAGCCTTTTGACCGCAATCTCTTGTCCGTCTACAAGTATACCCTGCCATTTTTACCTCATATAAACGATTCTGAATATGTAACATCATAAATCAGCAAGAATAATTGTAAACTTTCACTCTTAATAAAAGTTGATTGCATACTTACCTTGTATACAGGACCAAAACCACCTTGGCCAAGCTTGTTGTCTGATGAGAAGTTATTAGTAGCATTAGCTATTACTGCAAGGTCATAGATGCGTTGCTTTGTATTTCCTTCATAACCTTCTTCATTGTTTATTGCTATAAAGGTTTTTAGCTCCATATTTCCGTCAGATCCTTCTTCATTGTTTGCTGTTAGCAAGGTTTTCTTTGTTCGATTTTGTACATTAAATGTAATATATAAATAAAAAACAACTACAGGTAGCATTGGCTATAATTTATATGTAGCTCCATATTTCCTTAGGAGACTTTGTCGGTGTTTACTGATAATTAGGATCCTTTGTCGTTGTTACTTGGTACACTTTGGTTAACTAAGTGAGAAAAATAGACAAAGAAAAAAACAAGGAAGGGAAATCATTCCATCCATTGGGAAACAAATCGCACAAGCTCAACCATGTTCAATTGTACTACAGGTATCACAAGAAGATAGGAAAAGCGGGAGAAAAGTTAAGGCGGTTGCAATGGGAATGCTTACCTATAGAGTTTCTTCTGCGCTTGTAAATGGAGAACAAAGTGAAAAGCATCATAATAGCCAATACGGTGGTCACTGGTACAGTAATCACCATTGTTTTATTTCCATTAGCTTCATCCTCTTCAGCTTCACAACAAAATGAAGAGTGAATAGACAAAAAGTTGAGGTCGCTAAGGATCCAAGAGATGATTGAAAACTAATTACTAAAAGGCCGCACCTGTTTCTAGAGAAGCAAGGCGAATATACAAATCCTGGTCATCAAAGGGAATCTGCCTTATATCAATTAAATCACCGAACCACATGGCACAACCACTTCCTCCTCCCCTGACATCTAAATTAGCATAAGCATTACAAGAACAATTTTCCCAGCATTTGGCTTTGCATTCCACAAGTGTCATACTTGCATTGACCCAAGAATATTTAGTATCTGGCAATTTGAGCCCACTAAATTTGACAAAATAATCCCTGTTTTTGTCCTTGCAACTCCATGATTTATTGCGGACACATCCTTCAGACCAGCCCATTGCATTCCATTTCTTGGGTGATTTTGCAAAAAAGCCCGTCAAGCACTTACAAATTGGTGTCTCACCCTCAACGCAGTTTCCATTCGGGCCACAACGGCTATATCTATCGCAGTTATCAATCGGTATATAACTAAAAGTAATCCACCTTTGATCTTCTTCAATCCATATCATGTCCAGTAGTGAGTATAATGTCTGGTTCAAGACAATTCTTCTAATCAGTGACTCATTTTTCACATTATAAACTGAATAAACCTCATCTTTATTCCAGACAAACTTTCCTTCATGAAGTGGATTGTTCGTTGCATGAGAAATGCCACTGAACTGGACACCATTCCAGGGACCGCTTCTTATATACTCTGTTGTGCCCTGCCAGACCACCTCTTCAGGATAATTGCGTAATAAAAGTTCAACTGTGACGCATCCAAGGGAAGGGTCATCCCAATTCTTCCATGCTGTAAAACGTCGATTGAGACCAGTTCTGAGGTCCCATCCAAGCTTCATTCCTGGCAAAATTGAATCAGAAGGAGAGTCAAAGCTTTGCCATAAGTACTTGTGAGGCTTTTGATCTTTCCCGTCTCTTAGAACCAAGTTTCCAGAGCCTAAAAGCTGCACAATTGGACTCAAGGCCCTTGTGGTGCAATTTCCTGACCAAACAACTGTCTCATTTTGGCCAAGAAGCACAAGATGTCTGTGTGTGTTTATTCTCAACATGCCAAAGTTGTTTTTGATGGGTCTGCCTCGGTTGGCAACCCAAACAACAGTTCTACCTGGGATTTTGTGGTACCAGATTCCAACATAGCGTTCTGTGGAACTACCAGGGCTAAAGAAGCCCAATTCAAAGATTTCATTTTCAGAAACCAAGGTCTGGCCGTCAGGAAGAGACTCGGACTGGGTGAGGGTATCAGTTGCAAAAGAAAATCTGGAGAAGAACAAAAGCAGATTGGAAGAACAAGCCAATAAGGAAGGATAGCCATGGATTCAATGAATTTCTCTAGCCTAGATTAAATAAATATACCCGTGATCCGGATGAGGCACATGTTGAAAGGGCAGCCCACTAGAAGGCAGAAGTATGCAGGTTGACTTGGTGCTCTTGCAGTCCCAAAAAACAGTTCTCTTTCCTGCACGGCTTCATCGCAAGAATAAGATAATGACTCCGGACACCGTATTCAGAATTCCAAACCCAAAGTTCCAATTCAACGTAATGCTTTTTGTCAACAAACTAACAGATACTTGCATGTGTACTGAGATCTGTCAAATCCTCCTAGTAGGGTCAATTCAAGACAATAGTAATTCCATATTATATTTATTTATTAGGATTTTATAGTGCTTTTTAAAAGAATTTAAATATGTGATAGGAGTTTTATCTTCGCTTGCCTGAAAGTACTTTTTTAATTGTTTTTGTGGTTTTCCAGACTCTTCCTGAGTAAATGGTCTTATTAAAAAAAATATTTTTATATTTTCAGCTGCCTTATAGTTTAATTTGAATAGTCTTCAGTCCACGCATGAATTGTTGACGGTCAGCTTTTAAAATGAATTATATATATTATACTATTCGTTACTTAATATAACATCTAATTAGTAAATTTGAATATATTAAGAATATTAATTAAATTAGTTAATATGATTTTTTTTTTAAAAGACCCAAATATCTTTTTAATTTTTCTTCCTCTCTCTCATATTTAATTATTATTGACAGAATATTAATGGGGTTAATTTGAAAAAAAATTGATAATTATATAGAATAAGTCTTATATTTAATATCAATATTAACTCTCTAATTATATCTTATATTGAACACGGAAAGAGTATATAGAAAAAAAAAAAAAAGTTGCTATCAAATACTCGTATAAACTTTGGTCATCGCGTCATTAACCGCATTAAGAGATTGCAATTCAAATCGTCCGTTAGTGAAGGCGACTGTTCACCGAACGTACAGGAGAAGACAACCAGTCAACCACCATTTTCCACCTTCGTCTTTCTTTTTTTTCTTTTTTTCTTTTCCTTTTAGTGTGGTTGACAAAATAATTAAGCGACAAGAAAATAATGCAGAGTAGGGTAGGGACAAGAAATAAATGGGAGGGATTTTAATATTATCATATTTAGTTTAGACAATGAAAAAATTTTCACATTCTTCCTTTTCATGAGAGGAGGATCAGGAAAATCTTATTGATTGTAAATTTCTCCACACCCATAAGAAAAGGACTTGAATGGTGCGATCTCGTCCTCACCCCAAAATGAAAATATTATATCCTTTATCATTTTATACGTTTACTCCCTCTCTTTTCATAGGAAAAAATAAAACTGTTATATTGTGATTAGTCCTTATTTTATTTTTAGAAAATTCAGCATTTTCATTAAACTTACTTGAAAATCACATAGTATTATTTATTATATATATATATATATATTAAAAAGGTACTCCCACGGTCCTTAATATAGGACTTAATTGTTGAGTTGATTTTAGTTCTAAATATAAGACTAATTTTTTATATTTATTAATTTTTTCTAAACGACCTTTACGGATACTCTCTTAATCATAGTCAAGTAGAAAAGGAAGAGAGGATATTAAAAAAGATGATTGTTATGCTTTAGGAAAAACATGTCATATTTCTTATAATTAAGTGACGTACCTAACTTTCTTAATCTAATCAAATAGTTAAATAAGTGTTATATTAAGGACCGGAGGAGCGTTAGATTATTGCATTTGAGCAGAGGTCATTGACGCAGCTAGAGGACAACTGAGAATACAAGTGAACTATGTCACGAGGGACGAAAATGAAAATATTAAAAATATGTTGGGTTAAAAATGTCTGTTGGAATTTTTTTTTTTAATGCGGTGAAACACAATTGAAAAAGAAATTGTTTTTATTTAAACTCAAGCATAATCCCCAAAATAAGAGAGCAGTTTAGAATCAACATCGTCTTGCATTATTGTAAATAGACAATCTTATCTTTTGAAACTATGCCCATTAGTGGTCCAAAATCAATAAGCAAAATTGACCTCACCTAGCTTCTAACAAAGTGATAGACACTTCATTATTTGAAAGAGTTGTATGATTGTGAGGAGATTCTTCTCTAACTGGAATGTGTTCTAAGAGAAAACCAGGTTCTTTGGGCTCAGACAAGACACCCTCACTACTCAACATTATAACCACAGATGTCATGTCTGGCCTATCATCAGCATGGCATTGCAAACAAAGAAGACCGATGTGGATGCATCGCAGTACTTCTAATTTAAGGCAAGACTTCCCCAAACATTCATCGGCAAAGTTTAGTGGGATTCCCTGCTTCCACATTCTCCATGCCTACAGCAATTCGAAACATTGAATTAGTTACCAATTTCAGTAAAGAAAATAGAAAAGTTAGGCTCATTGGTACTAACATGTCCGATAAGATTAATACTTTGACTAGGCAAAATGGGTCCCCTGTTTTTCATGCCGCTCACTATTTCTAACAATAATACTCCAAAACTGAACACATCAGATTTGACGGAGAATTGCCCACGAATGGCGTATTCAGGAGCCATATAACCACTATTATGCATCATAAAGAAATTAGTATCATATTCAATTAATGTGCATATATTCAAAATAAAAATATCATAAAACACACTTACTATGTACCAACTATTTGTCTTGTGTTGTCTTCAATTTGATCTCCTCCAAATATTCTTGCCAAACCAAAATCTGATATTTTTGGATTTAATTCACTATCCAATAATATATTGCTTGCTTTGAGGTCTCTATGGATGATTTTTAATCTGGAATTTTGATGAAGATACATAAGTCCCCGAGCAATTCCGTGGATAATATGAAAACGCTTAGACCAATCAAGATGTTTACTTTCAGAACCTACAAATTTTTAATGTAATGAGTATCATTACCCAGGGAAAAATTAAAAAAAAAAAGGATATAAGTCAGCTAATTGATAGTGCTTTAGCCATACGAACCAAAAATAAATGAATCTAAGCTCTTGTTGGGCATATATTCATATATGAGCATTTTCTCCTCTCTTTGAATGCAACAACCAAGAACCTTAACAAGATTACGGTGCTGAAGTTTGGCACACAATTTGACTTCATTCTTAAATTCACACAGCCCTTGGCAAGAACTTTGTGAAAGCCATTTGACTGCAATCTCTTGTCCGTCTACAAGTATACCCTGCCATTTTTACCTCATATAAACGATTCTGAATATGTAACATCATAAATCAGCAAGAATAATTGTAAACGTTCACTCTTAGTAAAAGTTGATTGCATACTTACCTTGTATACAGGACCAAAACCACCTTGGCCAAGCTTGTTGTCTGATGAGAAGTTATTAGTAGCATTAGCTATTACTGCAAGGTCATAGATACGTTGCTCCGTACTTCCTTCATAACCTTCTTCATTGTTTATTGCTATCAAGGTTTTTAACTCCATATTTCCGTCAGATCCTTCTTCATTGTTTGCTGTTAGCAAGGTTTTCTTTGTTCAATTTTTCCCATTAAATGTAACATATAAATTAAAAAAACAACTATTAGTAGCATTAGCTATAATTTATATTCAGCTCCATATTTCCTTAGGAGCCTTTGTCGGTGTTTACTGTTAATTAGGAGCCTTTGTCGTTGTTACTTGGTACACTTCGCTAAACTGGGTGAGAAAAATAGTTAAAGAAAAAAACAAGGAAGGGAAATCGTTCCGTTCATTGGGAAACAAATCGGCACAAGCTCAACCATGTTCAATTATACTCCAAATATCACAAGAAGATGGGAAAAGTGGGAGAAAAGTGAAGGCGGTTGCAATGGGAATGCTTACCTATAGAGTTTCTTCTGTGCTTGTAAATGCAGAACAAAGTGAAAAGCATCATAATAGCCAATACAGTAGTTATCGGCACAGTAATCACCATTGTCTTATTTCCATTAGCTTCATCCTATTCAGCTTCACAGCAAAATGAAGTAAGAGTTAACAGACAAAAAGTTGAGGTCGCTAAAGGAACCAAGAGATGATTGAAAACTGATCACTAAAAGGCCTCACCTGTTTCTGGAGAAGCAAGGCGAATATATAAATCCTGGTCATCAAAGGAATTCTGCCTTATATCAATCACATCACCAAACCACATCTGCCTTATATCAATTAAATCACCGAACCACATGGCACAACCACTTCCTCCTCCCCTGACATTTAAATTAGCATAAGCATTACAAGAACAATTTTCCCAGCATTTGGCTTTGCATTCCACAAGTGTCATACTTGCATTGACCCAAGAATATTTAGTATCTGGCAATTTGAGCCCACTAAATTTGACAAAATAATCCCTGTTTTTGTCCTTGCAACTCCATGATTTATTGCAGACACATCCTCCAGACCAGCCCATTGCATTCCATTTCTTGGGTGATTTTACAAAAAAGCCCGTCAAGCACTGACAAATTGGTGCCTCACCCTCAACGCAGTTTCCATTCGGGCCACAACGACTATATCTATCGCAGTTATCAATTGGTATATAACTGAAACTAGTCCACCTTTGATCTTCTTCAATCTATACCATGTCCAGTACTAAGTATAATGTTTGGTTCAAGACAACTCTTGTAATCAGTGACTCATTTTTCACATTAAGAACTGAATACACCTCATCTTTATTCTTGACAAACTTTCCTTCATAACGTGGATTGTTCGTCACATGAGACATGCCATTGAACCGAACACCATTCCAAGGACCGCTTCTCATATACTCTGTTGTGCCCTGCCAGACGACCTCTTCAGGATAATTGTGTAATAAAAGTTCAACTGTGAGGCCTCCAAAGGAAGGGTCATCCCAATTCTTCCATGCTGTAAAACGTCGATTGAGACTAGTTCTGAGGTCCCACCCAAGCTTCATTCCTGGCAAAATTGAATCAGAAGGATAGTCAAAGCTTTGCCACAAGTACTTGTGAGGCTTTTGATCTTTCCCGTCTCTTAGAACCAAGTTTCCCGAGCCTAAAAGCTGCACAATTGGACTCGAGGCCCTTGTGGTGCAATTTCCTGACCAAACAACTGTCTCATTTTGGCCAAGAAGCACAAGCTGTCCGTGCGTGTTTATTCTCAACATGCCAAAGTTGTTTTTGATGGGTCTGCCTCGGTTGGCAACCCAAACAACAGTTCTACCTGGGATTTTGTGGTACCAGATTCCAACATAGCGTTCTGTGGAACTACCAGGGCTAAAGAAGCCCAATTCAAAGATTTCATTTTCGGAAACCAAGGTCTGGCCGTCAGGAAGAGACTCGGACTGGGTGAGGGTATCAGTTGCAAAAGAAAATCTGGAGAAGAACAAAAGCAGATTGGGAAGAACAAGCCAATAAGGAAGGATAGCCATGGATTCAATGAATTTCTCTAGCCTAGATTAAATAAATATACCCGTGATCCGGATGAGGCACACGTTGAAAGGGCAGCCCACCAGAAGGCAGAAGTATGCAGGTTGACTTGGTGCTCTTGCAGTCCCAAAAAACAGTTCTCTTTCCTGCACGGCTTCATCGCAAGAATAAGATAATGACTCCGAACACCGTATTCAGAATTCCAAACCCAAAGTTCCAATTCAACGTAATGCTTTTTGTCAACAAACTAACAGATCCTTGCATGTGTACTAAGATCTGTCAAATCCTTGTAGTAGGGTCACGGAACGAAAGATTCAACATTATTGACTTCTGCCATCAAATTGGTTTCTGCTCGTCCGAATGCAAAGGAAATTGCCGTGTTTTGAATCATTTCTACCACCATATTGTTTGTTATTCAGTTGACGCCCAAACAATTCAGATAGTAAAAGGTCGCAAGGAAAATAAAAGGTTTCGTTTCGTAAATGCCACAAGTAAAAAATTTGCGAAATGCCCTTTTTTTTTCTTTGGTGAAGTCAATTCCAACAACTACTTTTCCGAAGGCTAATCAGGCTGCTTCCTATCTGTCTATAGATAGCACTTATTATTTAAATATATATATTTATATATATATATTGCCTCTAATCCACCTGATTAAGGCACCGTTTGGATGACATTTCAAACCTTGGTTTGGAAGCCCAAACCATGGTTTGCACAAAATGCCATCCAAACAGCCAGACAAATTAAACAAACCTTGGTTCAGGTAAAACCATGGTTTCAACCGGTGAAACCATGGTTTGGACAGCAGCATCTCTCATCCGCTTCTCGGGTCCAATTGCTGAAACGAACGGTGGGCCCCTCCACAAATGACCAAAGGCTCCAATTATTCGGTGTTCAATAATTGCTCTTCTTCTTCTCCTTGTTCACGCCTTCTCCCCGTCGATCCACACAACACCCCACACAACACCATCCACACAAAACGAGTCAACGGTGTTCAATAAAAGCAAATGTTTTTGTTCATTCCTTCGTCCCTAAGCCTGGGCTTGGGAGAATAAACAAGGCACAAGCCGCAAGAATAACTCTGCTTAGAAATTCAAAAAAAAAACGTGAAGCTAGTTATATTCATTTCACGTTTAAAATCTTTAAAGAAAATTAATATTTTTCTGTTAGCAAAAAAAGATCATTTTTCCATAAACATATTTAATATTATGTTTTATAAATATATGTACACATATTAATTATGTATTAATTATATTATCTTATATATTATTAATTATGTTAGTAAAAAAATTTTCATTAACAATTTTATTCTTTCAAATCAAAATATATCATAAAATCTATCCGTTATATAATTATCATATTAACTTATACCCTTTTTGGTAATTTCCACATGTAAAAAGTGCTTCTGGTAATAACTATCCAAACACTCTTACTTCTCAGAATCACTTTTTCTCAGAATCTATTCTCCAGAATCACTTTTCCAAACCACGGTTTGGTTTCATCCAAACACACTCTAAGTTTTTGTCGGCCTAATGTCTGAACCCAAAGTCGAAGGTAGGCTAATATCAATTGGATTTGTAATGAAAGGGATTTAAGCTTTAAAACTTAGTCTAGAACCAGAACGAGACTCAAACATAAAATGGACACTGAAATGGTATAAACTGAAGCAAATTAAGAAAGACGTTTGTACCAGATTTTGCTGCTTCAGTTAGCGGAAATTAGTGGTTGAAGAAACCAAGTTCCAAGCTTCGATCTTAAGAACCCAGTTTAAGTTCCCTCCAAGGATGAAGCGGATGATACTGGGTAATGCCTTAATAGAATCAGCCCTTTGTTGCAAAGGAGAATGGGGGGTAAAATGAACGTTGTTCGGTAATAGCGAGCACAATAAAACCCATTTAACTCCATTACGCGTCAAAGGTGAGATTATAATCACTTGTTCCGCCGTTTTATGAGTGAAACTTGAGGTTTACCTCGGCTTGCAAACATTGCTTTTCAATTCAATCCTTTCCCCCTTGCTTGGATTGATAGAAAATTAGGGAGGAGAGAAAACTAGAGAAGAAAACATAAAGAAAAATAAGTTTTCTCTTACTTGGACAGAATAGAAAATGTGGGGGAAAAGAAAAGTGGAGGAGAAAATAAAGCGGGCCCTATGCCTCATTTTCTCTCCAAATTTTCTCTCCATATATAGAGAGATTTAGGAAGGAAAACAAGACTTTCATGATTGCTCCTCCTCTCTCTTCCTCTCCATATTTATTTTCTTTTATTATATTTAAAATGTTATTCACTTTTTTTCCATCTTAAAAAAATATTTTTATTAAATAATTTGGTTTTAAAATATAATAATCTGAAAATATATACAAATCAAATAACTTATTTTAAATTATTTGATGATGCTAATGTTACTATAATTTTTCTATTGTAATATTTAATTTAATTTAATTGTAAACATGATATATTTTGATAAGGACATTTTAGTCATTTAGATATATGCTAATTTTCTTTTCTCTCTATTTTCTCTCATCCATCCAAGCAAGAGGGATGATCACAACTTCCCTTCAGTTTTTCCTTCTCTCTATTTTCTCTCCTTCTATTTTCTTTCCTTTCAACTTTTCTTCTTATCCAAGCAGAGCATTCATGTTTTTTTAGGGTTTAATATAATTTTTGTTCCTTTAATTTTATTCCTTAGTTTTTAAATCATAAGTTTTGACCTCTCAATATATAAAATGATCCAAGTTTTTATTGAATTATAAGGACTATTGTTATAAATAAAAAGAAACTTGAGGAATCAAAACCTATGATTTGAAACTTGATGGTTCAAAATCAAAATGATCTAGTTAACCTTTCTTAATATTAAATTTTTACACGTTATTAACAGTAAGCTTATCCATTTTTATTTTCATATTAAAAAATAATATTCTATTACTAAATTAGGTGGTTTTAATATATATAATAATATAAAAATATATCTTTATCAAATGATTTAGTTTTAAAAAATTGGGGAAAATGATAGAAAAATAATTTTAAAATTTAAAATCCCCTTATGGTAACTTAAATAAGCAAAATTTCAGTTTAAGCATAAATGACTCAATTAAAATTTGTAAATTTGCTGAAATGACCATATTGCTTTTTATTTTATTTTTTTAAAAAATGAAACACCCTCATTGGCTAGCTGATTGCTAGAGGTTTGGTTGCCTGTGGCAGCTACTAGCAAGGGGGAAAAAATGGACTGGATCGGCCAATTCTACCAAAAAATTGGTGAACCGATCTGGTTTAATTGTTGGACCGATAGTCTACTGAACTGGTAAAAAACCGGTTTAACAGGAAAAAAACCAGTATTAAATTGGGTTTATTTTTTTTGGCTTGCCAAAATGCTCAAAACGACTCCGTTTTATTTAAAAAAAACTTCTTCAATTCTTCGGTTTTTCCCTTTCGGCCTTCACAATTTAGTGGTTCGTCGTCAATCTCCCTGATCCCTGCTTCCCTCCCCTGATTCCCCTCTGCTCATGCAGCTGTCCTCCCTCCCTCAAACCAAAATCACAATCGCCTCCTCCAAAATCCCTGCTCCCTAGTATCGCTGATGGCAGGGTCTACGACAGAGCTCCTTGTTCGGTCGTTCCCTGCTTCGCCTTCACCACCAGTCATCGCAAGCCTGAGTCTCCCTCAACCTCACCAATCACCACCTCCTACTTCGCCTTCGCCACTCACTTTAGCTTCAGATTCTTTGCATTGCTCTTAAGGGATGATTTCTGATCTGCAACTCGTCCCCAGATTCTAATTTTGTTGCAAAATCATACCGTTTCCTAGAACACAAGTCACTCGGATCGGTACCTTTCTCAGAAGTATCTCCAGAGTCTAAATAAACACAAAATCGTAATAGAAGTTATCCATTGAAAAGAATCATTAGCAGCTTGGAATTCTCGCACACCCATCCATGAAAAGCAATTTACTCGCACTCGTAAGTCCAGGATAATACATTGAATGGAGGCAGTGAAAGAACTAGACCCTGCGATAGTGCAATGCCAATGTTTCAATGGGTCAATCACTTTCATAATAGCATTGAATGTCAGACACAAAAAAATAAACAACTAAATAGATAGTAACTAAAATGGAAGTGTCTGTCATCCGCACTCACAAACATGAAGCAATTGAACATTTTGTCCTGTTGCTGAGGTGGCCTGTAGTAATAAACGTCCCTCAGAATCATCACGATAAAAAGTATTGATTAATTTAATTATATTATTTTAATATGATCGGTCTGACCCTGATCCAACCTTAATCCGACTAATAACACTTGACCCACTATCTCGATCAGTTTAATTCCCCGGTCCGGTTTTTGTTCCTTGGCTATTAGAGTTTAGGTGGGCTGCTGTCACCAAAGTTTCAGTAGCTGGCTGATGATTGATTGCTGAAGCTCTGGCAGTTGGCAAATTTTTTTGGTTGGGAATTTTTACTATTTCAGTAATACGGTTAACAAGTTCAATATAACAGTTAACCGTATATTTTCAGGAAATTTAAACAGTGACATTTTTACAATTTGAATAACGCGGTCAATAAATTCTGTAACGCTATTAACAAGTTCGATATAGCAGTTTAATAACAAGTTTTTCAAGAAATTTAAAAAGTGGCATCTTCACAATTTTAATATTGTGATTAATAAGTCATGTAACGATATTTATAACTTTCATAATGCCATTAACAAAATTTTCTTATGAGGATTGATATTTTTAATACTAGCTTTCTATGAAGGTTGTACATCAAAATTTTTCTATTTATTAGATAGTTACTGTGGTTACAAGAGTTATTGATATTATTATATAACTTGTTATTATAGTTGTTAGTGACATTACGAGAATTGTTAATATCGTTATATAATTTGTTAATCGAGTTATTGAAATTTTAATAATGCCATTTTTTGAATTTTTCAGAAAACCTATTGTTAATTGTTATGCTGAACTTGTTAATAGTATCAAAAAATTTGTTAACCGTGTTACTGAAGTTGTAAAAAAAAAAATTGCCAACAGCAAGAGCTCCAGCAACTGATCGTCGGTCAGTTGCCATAGCTCCGATGATGATGACCCACCTAAACTTTAGAAGCTGCCACCACCACCGGAGCTCTAAAGGCTGATGTGGGTGCTTGGTATTTTTTAAGGAAAGAAAATAAAGGATAATGTAGTTATTTCAACAAATTTACAAATCTCAATTTGGTCACCTATACCTAAATTAGGATTTTGCTTATTTAAGTGATCATTTAAGATTCTCTTTATAGTATTTGATGCTATTTATGTTAATATAATCATTCTATTATATTCTTCTAGTCCTAAATATAAGACTCCTTTTGTAGTGTAAATTACATTACAAAAAAGGTCTTATATTTAGAACTAGAGGACTAATATTTACTTTAATTTTAAATTTTGACATAAGGGTAAAGATATTTCGATCATTTCAATATTTACTCACTTTTTCTCCATGTTTTTTTTTCCTATCAAAGCAAGAGGGGTAATATTATTTTTTTTTCTCCGAAGTATTATTAAACACTAAAAGTAACGAAAATTCTAACTTTTAATTCATCACATTGTCATAAACGAATCTCTTTTATTAGAGCCAATTTCTGTTGGTAAATGCTTGGTTTTTCCCTTGCAACTAAATGATTATTGCTCCCGCATCCTTCAACCCAGCTCACTGCGTTCCAATTTTTGGATGATTTAGGCAAAAATCCATCAAGCGCTACCATATTGTCGTCTCACCCAGACCAGAGCTTCCATTTGGGCCGTAACGAATATGAATACTCCCAAACAAATGCCACTTCTTGGATGCTCTATTGGATTTTGGCGATATACTCACTCAGGATCATTGCAGAGGACCAAGCTCTCCTGTGAGGTGTGAAGCCCACAAAACAAGGGTTGCCCCTATTATGATGTTAAACACTGATTAGGACCAGTATTAATGGTGCTCATGATGTAAGTACAGCATTAGCTCCGGAGTTTTTTTTTTAACCTGCGCTGGCAAAGCCCAACAGATTTCAAGTCTGTCTCCTTAACCGCTCGGACATACCGACGCAATAGCTCCGGTAGTTAATACAAGAATTACTACTCTTCTTATTATTTATAGAGTCAAGAGAGAAGATATTTTTTAATTCTATTTATTGGTATTGAAAGAAATTTTTTGTATATATACACACTTTTACCTTTCATTTATTATTATGTGACCTTTGTTTATATAAGGTGTAATATATATTTATAAGGATAAATTTACAAAATTATTGAATTTTAGATGAGAGTTAATAAAATTTAAGGTTTTTCTTAGTTTGTGTAAAATATATTAGAAGTGACTTATAAATAAGACCAGATGAGTAGATAATTAATTTGTGAAAGAGATTAATTGAGTTAGTTATTTGTAATAAATGGATGTTTTCTTTCCTAAAATACTCTTTCAATTATGTGTATTGGGACTCTCCTTAATAGAAACTCATAAAATGTTTAATTACCAGAAGAATTACATTGGGGCAAAATGGATAAATATTAGAGACAAAATTGATTGGAGTCTATATTTAAGATCAAAATGAATTTTCAACTAGTTTTTATACCAAGAATTAAAGGTTGTGTTCCTTCGGTTTTTAATATAAGACTCATTTAACTAATTTGATTAGGTTAAGGAAGTTAGTTAATTATAAAAAATATGACATGTTTTTCTTAAAACACCATAATCATCTTTCTTAACATCTCCTCTCCCTCTTCTACTTGATTATGATTGAGGGAGTATCCATAGGGGTAATTTAGAAAAAATTGGTAAATATAAGAAATGATTCTTATATTTATGACTAAAACCAACTCAACAATTGGGTCTTATATTAAGGACCGGAGGAGTATAATTTAAGAGTATCAAAATCTGTACATGCCAATTCGTCTTATGCAGAAAAAGAGGCGATCCTACTATACACTGCTTTTTTCCTTTCATTATGAAAGACCACCATGTCCAAGAGCTAACAGAGTTGAAAATTGAGCATTACGATAGACACCCTCTACAAATGTTATTACCTAGATCACACATGTCCCAAGTATTGCATGCAAATGAAACAATATCTTTTATCTGGGTTCTAACCGGATGATGGAAATTTGATTTATTGACACTGAATTGTGATTGCCATGTTTTTTGTATGGAATTGTTTCTAAAAGGAAACCAGGTTCTTTAGGTTGAGGCAAATCCCCTTCACTGCTTAACATTACAACCACAGATGCCATGTTTAGTCTATTATCAGGATGATTTTGCACACAAAGAAGACCGATATGGATGCATCTCAATACTTCTGATTCATTATAAGGTTCTTCCATATGTGCATCAATCAATTCAAGTGGGATTCCCTCCTTCCACAACCTCCATGCCTACAGAGATTCAAACATATATGATCTATCGTTTTGCTATACATGGTTTGTGAACGATAACAAAAAAATGTAAGTGCGGTTTGTTACTAAGATGCTCGATAAGGTTGACATTCTTGTTTGCCAAGGAGAATGCTCCATTTTTCTTTCCACTCATTGCCTCAAGCAATAAAATTCTAAAGCTGAAAACGTCGGATTTCATGGAGAATAACCCATAGATGGCATATTCAAGTGCCATATAACCACTGAATAAAACAAAGTAAACATTAATGACTTCACATATCATTTTTAAACATGTATAAATACAAATAAAAAAAGTAATGAAGAGATATAGTAATAAAGAGATATACTCACTATGTACCGATAACTCTCCTTGTATTTTCTTCATTTTCATCTTTTCTGAATGTTTTTGCCAGGCCAAAATCTGATATTTTCAGATTCAAATTATCGTCCAATAATATATTACTTGCTTTGAGATCTCTATGAATGATACTTAATCTTGAATCTTAATGAAGATACGTAAGTCCTCAGGCAATTCCACATATAATGTTGAAGCATTTGAACCAACATAAGAGTTTCTTTTGGGTAGGAAAACCTATAAAGTTTAAAAGAATACAAATTAGTTGTTATTGGAGCTGAATTTAAAAACAATTGATATTCAGTTGTCAAGACACAAACCAACAATAAATGAATCTAAACTATTATTTGACGTGTACTCGTAAATGAGCATTTTCTCCTCTCCTTCAGTGCAGAAACCAAGAACTTTAGCAAGATTTCGATGCTGTAAGTTGGGCACACAACTTAACCTCATTCTTGAATTCCTTCATTCCCTGGTGAGAATTTTGTGAAAGTCGCTTCACAGCAATCTCTTGTCCACCACCTAATGTTCCCTAACCATTAAAAGTATTGTCATCGACCTCTAGCAGCTAAGCCCTCATAAATCAAAAGAATGAAACTATACTTGCTTCACAATCTTATTTGTTGGTTTTGTAAGTTACCTTATATGCGGGTCCAAAACCACCTTGGCCAAGCTTATTTTCATCTGAGAAGTTCTGGGTAGCACTAGCTATTGAGAAAATATTTTCACTCAAGCAAACTAAAAGACGGAAAGTTATACCTGTTAAAGAGGAACTAAAAAAAGAAAGGCAACCAAACCTGAGAAATGCTTACGTTTGGACTTTCTTCTGCTCTTATAAATCAGAGGGAGGTCAAAAGCATACAAAGTGCAAAAACAATAGCTGTTACCGCCGTTACTTTAATCTTGTATGAATTAGAACCTTCATGTTTAGCTTTAATTCGAGCACAGAAATGAACAAATAGTTAGTGAGGTAACACTTTGAAAAGTGAATAGATAACATTAAATGGAATATACCTTTATCTGTTGAAGCAAGGCGAATATATAGATCTTGGCCTGCATCATTTGACATTTGATTTAAATCAAGTAGATCACCAAACCACATGACCCAGCCACTGCCTCCTCCCCTAATATCTGAAAAAGAATAAGCAGTACAAGAACAATTTTCCCAACATCTGGCTTTGCACTCCTCAAGTGTCATACTTGCATTGGCCGAAGTATGTGTAGTATCTGGTAATTTAAGGTTACCATATTTAACAAGATTGTCTTTGCCCTTAACCTTACAACTCCAAGGTTTACTGCGAACACATCCTCCTGTCCAGTCATATATGTCCCAATTCTTACGTGATTTTGGCTCAAATCCTTTCAAGCATTGGCATAAGGTGGAGTCAACAATGGCACAAATTCCAAAAGCACCACAGAGATTACATCTTCCACAATTGTCCCTTGGAACATCGCCAAAAGACTTCCAAGTTTGGTCCTCTTCAACCCACATGAGATTTTGCAGAGAGTTTCTTGTCTGGTTCAAGACTCTTATAGAGACCATTGACTCATTTAAGGGAACATACATGTAGTACACCTCATCCTTGCTAGACACAAGCGTTGCATTATAAAGCAACATCTTATTTGATGAAGGAGTATCAACAAAATGATCACCATTCCAAGGGCCACTCCTGTAATATTTTGTCCGACCTTGCCAAGTATATATTTCTGGGTAACTGTGAAGCATGAGCTCACATGTGAAATCTCCTGGAGAAGGGTCATCCCAATTCTTCCATGCTACTAAACGCCGGTTCAGACCGGTTCTCAAGTCCCATCCAAGCTTCATTCCTGGTAAAAATACGTTAGAGTAATGGTCGAAGCTTTGCCAGAAGTAGTTTTGTGGATTCTGGTCTTTCTCGTCTCTTAGTACCAAGTTTCCAGAGTCTAAAAGCTGAACAATAGGACTCATCAACGCCTTTGTTGTCGTCGTCGAGTTTGCAACCCAAAGAAGAGTCTCATTTTGGCTGAGAACAACAAGATGTCCCTCTTTGTTTATGCTCATCATGCCAAGCCTGTCTTTGGCTGGTTTTCGCGGTTGGCAACCCAAAGAATATATCTAACTGGAACATTCTTGTGCCAGAGTCCAACGTAGCGGTTTGTGGAACTACCTGGGCTGAAAAATCCCAGTTCAAATCTTCTATCTTTAGACACCAAGGTGGATTTTCCATCATCAACCAGAGGCTGAGACTGTGTAATAGTATCGGGGGTTGCGGTGGCCAATAATGACGGAGAGAAGAATAAAAGCATATTGAAAAATAGAAGTAGCACACAATAAGGAAGGATTGCCATTATTAGAAATGATATTATGTTGGAGTTGTGAGCATGATCTAGCAAAGTCGGAAGAGAAGCACGATGATTGCTGACTTGGTCGCATGTTTGATCCTTGAAACATCATAGTTTAGACATGCCAGGCAGCGAACTTGTAACCAGGCAACAAGATGAAAATACACGAGAGGGGGTGATTGTGGGTGTTTTTGTAATTAACTTTGTGTTTTGAGGGCAATATATTATTCCAAGTCCAAAAACCTTTGAAAATTAATTATCATGATAGAAAATAGAAAGCAAGTTTATTATAGAGACAAGAACGTATTTGGATCAGTCAACCAAATACTACTCCATTCAATGCTATATATACAAGAGACTAACTACTCATATTTACTCTTTCGATCTTTAATATAAAACTTATTTAATTAATTTGATTAAATTAAAAAAATTAGGTAAATTAGTTAATTATAAATTAAAGAATATGACATGTTTTTTCTAAAACACCATAACCATCTTCCTTAATATCCTTTCTCCCTAATTATGGTTGAAGCAGTATCCATAGGAGTAATTTAGAAAAAATTGATAAATATAAAAAATATGTCTTATATTTGGGACCAAAATTAACTTAACAATTAGGTTGTATACTAAGGACTGGAGGAGTATCTGATTTATTAAAAATTTCTCCTTATGCTCTTTATTATAAATATTAATTGCTTTATAAGTTATTAAATATTTGGTAAAGGTTCAAAATTAATTGGTTTTTTTTATATAAAAAAAAAACACATTGTGACGTATTTATAAAAAGTAAACGCTTTCAACTTTTTTTTAAAAAAATTTTTTGTAGCTTAGTCGTTTGTTTTATATGTATAGGATTGGAGGAAGTATAATGG
The DNA here is from genome assembly GCF_004799145.2 of Neltuma alba. Taxonomy (NCBI): domain Eukaryota; kingdom Viridiplantae; phylum Streptophyta; class Magnoliopsida; order Fabales; family Fabaceae; genus Neltuma; species Neltuma alba. The sequence goes on along the minus strand of NW_021635934.1, from coordinate 25,195 downwards.
TAGAAAATGAAATACTGCAACTGTAGAAAATAGTATTCCCCTCGTCTTATACATAAGAACTATTTTATATATTTATCAATTTTTTCTCAAATTAACTCTATTGATATTTCTTCAATAATAATCAAATAGAAAAGAGAGAAACGGAATTAAAAAAGATGATTAAAGTATTTTTTTTAAAATATATATCATATTAACTAATTTAATTAACATACTTAATTAATCTATTCAAATTAGTTAATTAGATATTATATTAATGACTAAAGAAGTACTACATACAGTACAGAAACAGCTTATGTGACCACTTTGAATGCTAGCTAATTATGAAATATACAGAAATCAAGAATAGCAAACAAAGAATATGATCCCACACTTGGGAGGATAGAAAAAATAACTCGAAGGGACTACACAACCAGAAAATAGTCCTGTATATGAATGGCACTATGAACATCCGACTAAATACCACTTATGCATTGAAATCCGAAAAGCGGTACTATGAACAATATACTCAAACAAACACTTTGGAAGCTAAATATCAAATATAAACCAAGGTCAAGAAAAGCATACAGAGTACATGGTCTCACTTGGAAAGATGTATACACCGAAAAACATAAAAACAACAAAAGGAAAATCCAAACAAAGGGAGCAAAATAGGCTCACACGATGGTGCTGCCAAAAGCAATACAAAACCATAACCAGAATAATGAAAGGATAAAGAAGGAGAGTATTACAGGTTTTTTAAGTTGCGTACGTTCTCTATCTACTCATCATCCTCTAACCTTGTTTAGTTTAATATACAGCTCTTAATTGTAGTTGGGACAGTTTGAGTAAGAAGATGGAGCCATTAACTTATCGATCATCCTCAACCTTCTTCCATTATTTCTCTTCTTTTTTGCTGACACAATCATTTGATAGAGAGAGAGAGAGAGATGAGAGGAAATTTCAAATTTTGTATGTGTTGTATTTGAGATGAGATGATGATAGTTAATTAGTGACTATCGATAGACACTTAATTATAGAAGAGATCAGGAAATTTGTGTTTTATAGATATTGGAATCACGTGGCATTAATAAGAACCACCGCTTTCCCAAAGCAGATAAGCTTTTCATATACAAGCAAAAGCTCAAAAGCTGAAAACTGCATTGTCCACAATCGCCGGCCACGGAAGAATGATATCTCAAGATAGTGGAAGAGTTTTCAGGCCAAAAAAAACAAGATAATGAAAGAGTTTTCTCAATTTTAAAAAAATCTCTCCAGTGGTGATTTGAGGATGGATGAGGATTATTACATGCATGCTTTTGATCTCGCATCATCTTAAATTTTAATATAAATACTTTATATGTCACCTTCTTACTCCTCCTATCCTTAATATGGGAGCTAGTTAGGGAGTTGATATTAGTCTTATATGTAAAATTTATTTCTTATATTTATCAATATTTTTTCAAATTAACCCTATTGATATTTTTTCAACAATAATCAAGTAGGAAAGAGAGCAAGAGAATTAAAAAAGATATTTAAGATATTTTAACTAATATTTTTAATCTACTTAAATTAGTTAACTAGATTTTATATTAAAAACTAGAGGAGTGTTTATTGATACTTGCATTGATCCCCCATTATATAATTATTTTTTAGCTTCTCTTAATCTCCTAATTGCTTAAGGATTTAAAAACGGGACTTGATGCGCTTATAATTTTTTTCACCTTTTTTTAAATTAAATACATAAAATTTATTATTTGTTATTATACTATCTCTAGTTCTTAATACAAGAATTACTTAACTAATTTGGGTATATTAAAAAAAATTAGTTTAGTTAGTTATTTGTAACAAATATGAGTTGACTTAATCATGATTGCTTTTAAAAGGAAGCAACTTAATATATGTAATAATTAGAATACTTTAGATAATGAATTATAAATTTAAAAGACCAAATGCCTTGAAATTTTATATTTAAGATCAAATTCAAATTTTAACTAATTAACTCTTATATTAACGATGGACAGTCAAAAGGCAAAGCTCAAGAAAATAATGATAAACATTGCTTTCACACCATAAATAATAGAGTCCTAGGTATAAAAGCTGGGACCAATAACGAATCGGGCCTTCTGACCAAAGGTAAGTTCCATTTTTTTCCCCTTTTTTTTTTCCTTTTTTATATCAAAAATCAAAGGTATGTCGGCTTAATTTGTCCCAGTTACAGGAGAGGGCACGTGAGCCATACCACTTTTGGAAGAAAGAAAGAAAAGGAAAAAATATTTAGAAGTTCACTGGCCACTGCCAACATTTTCAACTATCAATTTTCTAAAGGTTATTTTGGTCAAGACATTTTTTACGAGGAAAATGACCGAGGCCTTCGACGGTAATTTAAAAAATTCGGGCTCCCTTTATATGAGTAGTTTCATTATGCGTGCCTGCTACTGGTCATCCAACTATTTTCGACTTTAATTTCTTCGGTATAATTAGTTAACAAAATTTGGTTGCTTTACTTTACTAGGCAAAATAATACCCCAGTTTATAGTTTAACTTAAATTACACACGAGATCATGTATTAAGAATAAAAAATAATACTTAACAACGTTTTGTGTCCCTAATGATCAAATTAATAACATTGTTGCCAAACACTACATTTGTGTTCAGTCCTTGGACCTTGATGAATATTTCTTACTTCCATAGGAAAAATCTATTGGCGATAATTAAGCACAGTGCAAGTATAAGAAAAAGAGTTAATCAAGCGCATGTAGTATATAGTCAAAGAGAAAATTAGGTACTTTATTACATATAAAATATAAATAACACTTTATCCCTTTCGTCAAATTAATTAATTTATTCTACGTTATTATAATTTTTGTTGGTGATTGATTACTGATCATAACCTCCAATTCAAATAATTCATTATTAATTTTAGTATTATCCAAACAGATCACAGTCGAAGATTTCAAATTAAAATTATTATGTGCCTAGCCATATAGCCTAGAATACGACAAACTTAAACAGAACCAATTAATGCTATATTATATATACACAAAAAGGGACGCATGATGGATGGATTACGCTAGACCAAGGCTCAATCTGAAATCTAGTCTAATTTATTGATTGGGTTGGATTTGATAGTCCATGATCTGATTTAGTTCAGTAGTGACCGGAGATTGGGCTGGATTGGATATAGTCTACTGAATTACTTGGACTAATCCAGATAATCTAGAACCTCAATTTTTTTAAAAAATTTTTGTTTATGAAATCAAGATTTCATATTAATAAACACAATTAGCACAATAAAAAAAAGTATAATCATATAAAAATCATTTCAAAACATTAAGATTTAATCATAAATCCATAAGAATTTCTAACAATATTAAATAACAACAAAAACAACATTTTAAATTACTAAATATTTTTTTAGAAAACCACAGAACAAACTGGATTAGTACAGGTGGTCTAACTACTTAGTCTTAAATCTAGTTTAGCCCGACTAGCTAGACTAGTCCAATATAGTCTGTTTTTGTCATATTGTTTATTTGGATTAAACCAAATTAAACCGAACCATCTCGGGTTGGATTGGACTAAACCAGACCATCAGGTTTTTGCACAGCTTTTGTACACGCCTAAGAAACGAGTACAAGTAATTTTGCAAGTGGCTATCACGATATGATCACACTTGGACACCTAATGCTCCCATTAGTGCCTAGATAATAATGATGCTCGTCATTATGAGAAACTAGATATATACACTTTTTCTTGCAGACAATGATGTGCACTTAGCTCAATAATTCAATCGCAAGTATAGGCACACGCAAACAACAGTTCATCTACTGAGAATTTTGGGTACCAGATTATTCCAACATAGAGGTTTGTGCAACTAACTTCCTGGGCCGAAACCTGAAAGAAAGAACCCACTTCAAATGTTCCATATCTTTGGACACCAGCATGGTCCTGAAGTGGTTGAGAATGTGTGATAAAATGCTACTTCCGTTTTTTGATATAAGATCTTGTTTGATTTTTATTTGGTTCTAAATATAATACCCAATCTATTTTGTCTTTTATATTTATCTATTTTTTTTAAGATAGTTATTTAATAATGGTAGTTATAGATAACAAATTTGATTAGAAAGGATATTTTAGGAAAAATAATACATATTCATTACAAATAACTAACTTAACTAAGTTTTTTAATCTCCTCAAATTGGTTAACTGAGTCTTATAATTAGGACCGAAGGTAGTATTATTTTATATTTAGTACTTCCAGCCACTAAGGAACAAATTCACAGGGGATTAGAAGTTTGTGAGTACGAATATATCATGCATTGTATTACGTTCGCAAGTCGTATGATTAAGATGTATAGTTGCAGTCAGAATAAAAGCACCATAATACACGGGATAATGACAATAACAACAAGTCTTATCGTATTAGGTGAAAATAATATTAACGTAGTACTAGTCAGAGATGAAAATCATCTCCGCAACAACCATCAATTCATAAAAACAGAAAGATTATACACTTTTATTCCTCCTAATTAACTTTCCCAAGCAAAAATCTATAATGACATGATGAATCTCCAACCTTAAAACATGTCATAATTACTTTACCCGCTTAGCAAAAGCACCATAGTTAGTTAGTTTTTCCTTACCTTTCTTTCGACTCATTTTTTTTTTCAGTACAATATGGTTAGTGCTGAATAAAACTAGGATCGCCGAATATGAGAGCTAGAAATGGAAGCCGCAACAACAGCAGTAGTTGCAGCTGCTTCATCTGTTGAAGAACATATGCAGACACAATAAAACAATCAATGCCTTATGATTCATGAGAGTTACATATAGTTTAATAGCAATGTGCTATCTCCTGTTCTAAATTTAAGATCTAGCTTGTAGTTTAAGAAATGATTACTATTTTGCTACTTTATCTTTCTTTTCTTTTACTGACTTCTCAATATTGTGATTTTCTATAAGCAAACACAAAATATCCATCTTTGTGCTTTACAGTTTTTAACTATATTTATACTGGTGGCTCAAAGAAAACTTTAACCTTTAAGGGTGAAGGTCGAGGAAGAAGAACAACCTAATGGAATTAATTGATGGTTGTTGGGGAGATGCTTTAAATTTATGACTAGTACTGTGGTTGTATTGTGTTGCTTTCTTTCTGACATTTGACTGCAACTCGATACGCCAGACATGGCCTTAATAATTGTGATGCTAAGCACTGAAAATTCTTTTCTTGATCTCAGTCTCTTATGCAGGTCGAGTAATTCATTATTCTTGCAGATGTAGGTTAAGTAAATACATATAATGTCCTAAATGTAGCGCTTTGCAAGATGGGTAATTTTTTTTTTTTGAAATTGTAATATCCCAAATTTTATGGATTTGAGTAAAGCATGGTGAAGGAGAAATTTTTAGAGAAATTATTGGGATTAAGACCTTTCAAATATAGTCTGAATAATTATAAAGTTAATTTCAAGAATTTAGGACCTATTTTCTTGGAAAATTCAAGGAAAAATAGTTAGAGGATAATTTTTAAGTTGAGATTTTTAGAATAATTATTTTATGGACTAAAGAAGTTAATGGAAGAAGAAAATTCATAGAAAATATCCAGGTTTGATTTCTGGAATTATTTGATTATCCAAAAAAAAAAAAAAGGTAGAGAAGGATCAAATTGAAGGGAAAATGAAGACCAAAGGGCAAAAAGGTCATTTCACATCCCTCATCCATCTAGTATGCCCTAACACCTCCTCCCTTCTCATTTTGCTCTGCTATTCGAAGGGAAAACAGAGAGAGAGTTGAGAGACTTCGAGAGAGATCAAGAAGAGCAAATGCAATCAGAGGAGGGAATCGATTTATACCAAAGTGGAAATCAAACAAGGTGAGTCTCCTGAATCTTCTTCCATCTTTGTTTTCTGTTATTTGGTCATGTGTTGCAAGGTGATTATGAAGATGAAATCTGGTTTTTGAGGGAGAAAGTGAAGAGTATGACAGCCAAGCTATAGAAATCGTGCTTAATGGTTAGGATGAAGTTTGTGGTTGAGATTTCTGCACTTGCTTTTTACGGTTGATTGCTCTGGTTATAGTTTCTGAAACAGGGGTTTGAGGATTTAAGGATATGGCGTCTGGTTTGGGTAATGGATGATTAACGGGTCTAAATATAACTAATTATTTTCTGGTTGTATGATTATAATATGTTGATTCTATATGCTCTGTGTAGTTATTGAGGGATTGGAGAGGGTGTGTTTTGAATAAGAAAAATTCCAGACTTAATGATGGAAGGATGCTGTTCGATTTTGCTGGTCAAGAAGCATTTGAATGCTAAACGCATGAGCTATATATATAAATATATATATATATATATATATATATATATATAAAACAAAGCCTTTTGAGAGCGGAGCATTGGGAGAAAGAATTGGGCTCTTTATATATTCTTTTGGTTTTGGCTCCACATTCTGAATTATAGTGAACGGATTTTCTTGAAGTTAAAATGAAAAAGTAATGCCAAAATCTAGAATTTTCATAAGCGAAGGAAATTGTTGAGATTGGGAACTAACTAAAGCATGATATGTATGTATATGTTTGGTGTTTATCTCAGCAACGTTGATGTTATGACTTGAGGGATGAAACTAAATCCCATGGTATTAATTATGTATACCTGATTGATAGAGCAATCTGGAATTTTTGAAGGAATGGTGTAGAGGGTGAATATATATATATATATATATATATAATGAGGAATAAAAATAATGTTTTAGTTGAAGGTTGATGCTGGAAAAATTTAGAAACAGTGGCAGAATGGTGCTGTTCGAATTATAGCAGGTGTTTGGGGTGTCTAAATGCAAAATGTTTAAATAGGAAGTTTATAGGCTTATATAAATGTTATATTATATATATGTATGTCAAATAGGAATCTTAAGAGGATGGAAGTTAAATGTGATGCCCCGTTAAAATGATCATAAAGGATTTAAATTACAAGGAATGTGTTAATGTGTTAATGTAACGCTCTAGATGGATATCTATATATATATATATATATATATATATTAATCTGCCCTTGCTCAAATAATTTATAGGATTTGATATTTGTTCGAATCCATTAAGAAAAGAGCCAAGAAGGAGACAAGGGGAAGGGAGTATGGAAGAAAAGCAAAAGGTAGTGACTCTTTTCTTTTAATGTGATTGTGCATTGATTGCCATATGTTTGGATGTGCCTTTATGCTGATTGTGCATGAAAACATGTAAGTTGCCTTTGCATGATAATAATTGTCATGACAATATGTGCTAGTTTTCATTTATTTTGGAATGTGGGCGCAGTAGATAGCGATTGGCTATATGGGTGTATGGTGTATGTGCATCATTAATTATATTTGGATGCAAAGTGTTGTTCTCTTTGGCTTGTGTAGCATGTTGTTTGTGATCTTGTATGATTACGTGAAGGAAATTTGTTACTACTGAGATTCTTTAGAATCTCACCCCTTCTTCCATGTAATACAACAAGAGCAAGTACTCCTAAGGGCAAGGGAGTAGTGATCGGTGGAGTTTAAAGGTGCAGGAAGCTGGCGATCTTTTGTATATATATATTTTGCTTAAAATGCATCTTATTTTGAAGTGAAGATATATTGTATATCTATTTTGATATGTAAATATTCCTCCATAAGGAGGTGGCTAAGGGCAGATAAATCATGATAACTACTATTGAAGAAAATGATCAATATTTTGATATATAGTTATTATTTTGTCTAAAATTATGTGTATCTGTATATGTAACTTGTTGTATGTGCCTATGGTCAGAATATTGAATGTTAGATCATATTGGCTATAATTGATTTGATATAGGATCCAAAAGGCTGGATGGAAAAAGAATGGGTTCGATGGTTGAATACGAACCATGGGTCTTAGATGGTTTTTTACCGTTTTTGTAAAAAGGTCAAATCGGGTACTCAAACCACTAGACATGTTACTTTGAAAGCGAATTTTTGAAAAGTCTAAAACTTTTCAGAAAAATCCCATTCCTTGAACAGGATCAGACTTTGTGTTTGGGAATTGCAAAAAAAAAATGTCTTTCCCAGGATTGGAACCTGGCTTTTAATGATTCAAGATTAAATGAAATAACTCTATTGGTGTATAAAGGATGGTCGTGACAGAAGTATTATTGGATACTAAATGAAAATTTTAATTTTTAATTCATCATATTGTGATAAACTGATTTCTTTTATTAGAGCCAACTTCTGTTGGTAAATTCTTGTTTTTTTTCCCCCCGCAACTAAATGATTTATTGCTCCTGCATCCTTCAGCCTAGTTCCCTGCGTTCCAATTTTTGGGTGATTTGGGCAAAAATCCTATTAAGCACTGCCATATTGTTGTCTCACCCAGAGCAGAGTTTCCATCTGGGCCGCAACGATTATGAATTCTCCAAAACAAGTGCCACTCCATGTATACTCTATTGGGTTTCGGCGATATATATACTAACGATCATTGCGGAGAGTGAAGTGTGAAGTCAACGAAACAAGGGTTGCCCCAATTGCTGCATGATGTAAAACGCTGATCAAGACCGCTATTAATGGTGTTCATGATATAAATATAGCATAGTTAATATAAGAGTTATTACTCTAGTCTTATTTATAGGGTAAAGAAAAAAAATAGGGAAAATGACAGATAAAGAAGGCTGAAATAATAAAATGCCAGAATGGGAAGCTAAGCAAATGTATTACCAGATAGGGAAGTGTTGCCTGATTTGGGATTATGCAAATGTTGCACAATTACAAAACAGCCCCTCATATGCAAACCGAAAAAGTGACCGGTGGAAGTGTGGAAGTTGTGGCGGGAGCTGGAGGAAAAAGTTGGGAGGGACCACGAACGTGGGAGCATGAACGCGCGAAGCAACAACTGAACGACGGAAGCGAGGTTAGTATCCAGTGACTATATTGTTCGCCTGTGTCTTTTGTCCCTCTCCTTTATGCGCCGGTTGATTTTCCTCTTCCCGTTGGATGGCAATGTCGTCGATGTGGGGATGGTTTTGAGGTGGAGAGGGTGGCGAAGCATGGAGACGGCGTGGGTATATAGAAAGTGTGGGGGGAAGGACGGTGATCAGAGGGTGAATGCAGGGGGAAGGAAAAACACTGAGGGAGAGGGGTTTGATGGCGTCACAAGTGGGTTAGAGTGATTAGTGTCAGATAAATGGACAATGTTGGAGGGAGATTCGAATAATGGAGTGGATTGATTCTGAGAAAACGAAGCATTAGTGTGGACAGGAAAGAAATGATTGTTTTGTTGCAAATTATAAGCATGAATGTGTCAAACCCTAAGTTGGTCGTGTAAGTTGATGATGATGGTATTAAGTCATATAATCATTCGACTTCTGTTATGTTATCAGTGCAGGTAATGAAGATAAATGAATTTCGCAGCTGGGTCATCTTGTGGGAAGGAGCTGTTCTGTTATTTTCATGTGGGGGGGAAATTTGTGACAAATGGTGAAGGTGAAGTGAGATATAATGGAGGTGGCGTGAGGTTAAGAAGCATTAAGGATGGGCTGACACTTGATGAATTGAGGCTAATGATATCTGAGTGGATTGGTGGCGATGGAAGAAATTATGACATTAAGTACACAGTGGCCTTTGATGAGAAGACATTGATTGACCTTCATGACAATGCTGAAATGTATAACCTCTTTCAATACAATGGGAACAGCGGTCATGTGTATGTCGCCGAAAAAAGACAAGTGGGTCCCCAACCAAGGGACAATGTAGAAATGTAAGTGGAGTTTGTCCTAACTATTTGTTGTCATTTATGAATTTCTTCTTGTCATTTGTGTTAACGAGTCTTGTCATTATGAATGCAGAACAGAGAGATTCATGGGCATGTCACAGCAAACTGAACTGGATGCGTCTCCCATTAGTTTGTGTTGTGATTATGGCTGGCTCAGTGAAGAAAATGCTCGTGAATGTGACAATGATGAAATAAGTGGGCCCCCTAATGTGGATAAATCTATCGGAGCTGAAGATACGGATGGTAGTGAGATGGTTCATGCGGAATGGAGGGGACTTTTAACAGGAGTGGGCCAACGTTTTCCTAGTGCAGATGTATTTCGGGTGTCTGTATACAAGTTTGCACTTGCAAACAAGTTTGTGGCCAAGTATATGAGGAATAGCAAGGAATTCATGTCGATAAGGTGTAAAGTTGAGGGTTGTCCATGGAAGCTATGTGCAAATCATGTGGGGAAGAGTTGTGATGTGCTACGAGTGACGACATTTATAAACCGGCATGTTCATTCTGCCCAAGATAGCTTGGACGTGATGCATAGTGGAAGAGCTAGTTTGAACTCATCAATAATAATTGATGAGATGAGGGATCATGCAGACAAGCGCACTTCTGAGATAAGGAAGAGGTTGAAACGAGAGTATGGGATTGATCTAACATATAAACAGGCTTATAGAGCAAGAGAGAAGTCACTGGAAGACATATATGGCAGGCCCGAACAATCATACATGCTCATACCATGGCTATGCGAAAGGATAAAGGAAACAGATGAAAAATCAGTGGCTGAATGGACTGCTATTGGGAACCGGTTTGAGCGTGTTTTCATTGCTTACGGGGCATGCATTGAGGGTTTCCTGGGTGGCGCGAGGCATATTATGTATGTTGATGGAACTCACTTAAGCGGACCATACAAGGGGACAATGTTGTCAGCTTCAGCTTATGATGCAGATAACGAGCTGCTGCCATTTGCAATTGCAATTGTGAAGGGAGAAACACTAGATGACTGGACGTGGTTTTTCTATATGATAAAAAAAATCCTGGGTTCTGTGGAAGTAACGATTGTATCAGATCGACACAATGCTATCATCGGAGGAGTGGCATCAATCTTTGGGGGTCAAAGGCATGCCTTTTGTTATAGACACATCAAGGAGAATTTTAGTTCAGAAGTTATGAAAATGAATAAGGGGCAAACAAGGACAAATGGCCGATCAAAGGAGGATGCACTATATTTATTGGATAAAATTGCATACGCAAGGACGGATGAGAAATTTGAGGCAGCAATGGATGACATGAGATCCTTTTCTCCAAGGCTATTTGATTGGCTTATTCATCATGGGGATGTAGATAGGTGGGCTAAAAGTAGGTTCCCATATAAAAGATGGGACAATATTACAACCAATATAGCAGAATCATTCAATGCATGGATGGTGAATGAGAGAAAGCATACTGTACCCCAATTGATCTATGAGCACCGAGATAAAGTTGCAAGAAAGCTGCATGCCTCCTATGTGGGTATGACCAAATGGAAGAATTGCGTTGGTCCAAATATAGAGAGTAAGGTGCTGGATATGGTGGCTGGGTCTGACCATATGTATGCTGAAAATTATGGTGGGGGAAGAGTGAAGGTGACAACATCACGTGGAGACCATCGGGTTGATCTTGGACTACACCAATGCAGTTGCAGATCTTGGCAAATGACGGGGATCCCTTGTTCCCATGCTTGTGCTGCCATCAAGATTGTGCACGGCAATGTTTATGATTATATTGATAATTGCTATAAAAAGTCATCACAAGAAAAGATCTATGCTCGCAGTATGATTCCTGTGGTAACAACAGACATGCCTCACCCAAATGACTACTATAGAATAGAAAATGTCAGTGAGCAAGTTTTCTTGCTACCTCCCATGACATCCCGACCACCAGGAAGGCCAAAAGTAAACAGGGATGAATCACAGTTCCAGAACAAACGGATATACCACTGTGGAAGATGCCACCAGCCTGGACACACAAGGAGGAATTGCAGAAATCCTAACCCATCATGAAGTTTCGAGTACAGTGGGGATGGGTCATTTTTTGGTGTACATAGTTGTATGCTCCGCCCTTGTCAACTTTTTTGGGACTGGGGTTGTAGTTAGGAGCTAGGTGGAGACATTTTTTTGTAAGTAAGCTGATAGTTATTTCAGTGATAACGGAGCATTAAGTGTGGCTAGTATCTTAATGTCCACTTGTTGAATACATGAAAGGAAGTTACTGTTATGGGGATGTTAGCTTTTGTTAATGGCGCATTACTTGTTGTCATTTTTAAATTTGTTCTGGTCATTGGCAGTGATGCTATCAGCATAAGCTGACAGCCGTGCTGAACTGATGTTGTAAAATCAGACCAGGTGATCCTTGTCATTATCGCTGTCATATTCGCTTCACTTCGTGTCATTTTTAAATTTGTTCTGGTCATTGGCAGTGATGCTATCAGCATAAGCTGACAGCCGTGCTGAACTGATGTTGTAAAATCAGACCAGGTGATCCTTGTCATTATCGCTGTCATATTCGCTTCACTTCGTGTCATTTTTAAATTTGTTCTGGTCATTGGCAGTGATGCTATCAGCATAAGCTGACAGCCGTGCTGAACTGATGTTGTAAAATCAGACCAGGTGATCCTTGTCATTATCGCTGTCATATTCGCTTCACTTCGTGTCATTTTTAAATTTGTTCTGGTCATTGGCAGTGATGCTATCAGCATAAGCTGACAGCCGTGCTGAACTGATGTTGTAAAATCAGACCAGGTGATCCTTGTCATTATCGCTGTCATATTCGCTTCACTTCGTATCATTTTTAAATTTGTTCTGGTCATTTTCTGTTGGATACCAACAGGATATATTGAAGTAAAATTTAGTGACCTGAACAAAAAATGAAAACCAATAGCACATGTCCAATGGGGTTGTTGTCAGCATCTGTTTTGTGTGGTTAAAACCAGATTCATTCATGTCACTGGGGAATAAATTGGCATCATGGTTCTCAACTATCATACATTTATGGACACCAATCTTTGTTAACCATAACAATACACAGTAAATTTTTGGTCAGCCTACAATGCACATTACATACAGCAATCTAACAGAGGACAAGTGAATTATGACCCTAACATCGAGACACCTAAGACCGACGCCTTTTCTTGGACTTTGTGCTCTTGGTTGGTTGTGGTCGTCGAATAAGGGCCAATGCCTCGTCACGTTTTTCATTCTGTTCATGATTGACCAACCACCATGTCAGGTCACGACGAAAGCCAGCAACTTCTTCCTCTGTGTAGGTAAGGGTCACACCAGGTTCCCATCTTCTCAGCCACATCATGCAGTGCACCCCACAATCCCTCCTGTGGACGCAACAATATCAGCACAGTTAGTTAACACATCTGACATGTGCATTTACCCCACAGAAATCGAATTTGACAAAACTGACAGGTTATTCTGCTGGGGAACTGCTGCAAATATCATGGGAGACATTGGCTTTTTCCCAACCAATCCTGGCTTGACCAAGTCCAGTATAATATTGAGCCTCTTCCTCTGCAACAACATTCAGGACCAACATAGAAAGTTTAATGATTTTCCAAGTTCAAAAACTAGGGTAAAGATAATGAGTTTTTTCTTACACAATCATCCACAGCCATTTCCACTGGGTCTTTGATGACAACCTTCTTCTTCTGCTTTCTGTCCTTGGTTCCGAAATGGTTCCTCATGGAGTCTATTACGTGGAAATCCAATGTGCTAGGCTGAATGGCAACGCAAAACCAGTGTTGGCCAACAAGAGCAGGACCAATTATGAAATCACATTCAGCTAAGTTGTAGCCAACGAACTCAGGAAGAAAGAGCTTCTTATATTTTTGGGCTTTCCAGGTTGGATCATGTGCCATCATGTTCTGCATGACATGAAATTGTTAATCCATTAACAGAGAACAAGTCATTTCCAATTCAATTGCTGTCATTGGTATTTGCATTTGGAATTATGCAACCTCACCATGAAATCAACATCGAAAATGTGCCTCTTCCCTGGCCCCAACTCTGCCTTCATGTCCTCCATCACTGCCTTGCACACCAAATTAAGCACCTACAGAACACAAGTGAAAACGTCATTCTGGTACAATAATCTCACCAAACATTATCAAACATAATCGTGGGTGCAGGGACAGAGCATTCTTAAATACCCTGTTATTTACTCTGTTCACTCCACCCAGGGAAAACAGCTGTTGTCGGTCTATATCTTCATCAAACATTTTGATGACAGTCCTGCAAACATTGTCAGATGTCAGTGACAGAAAGTATGGTGTTGGGGACATCAATACTTGTCATTCCCATGTATGTTATTGTCATTTTCAATCCTATTGCTGTCATTTTCAGGGCACACTGTGTCATTTAAAAACAAAACACTAGCTACGGATATACTTACATATTCCCCTCTTCCTCTCCCTTGGGTCTACGGGATATTAAAGTGAAAAAGATGTCACTTTCCTCCTTTGGCCTCTTCGTCCTCGGAGCTGCCTTGAATTCTATCCACGGAGATTTAATTGTGGAACTCTTTGCCCTTGTTGACCTCCGAAGGTCAATCGATTTTTCAGGCCCTCCTTCCTCCCCACTGTCACTGCTCACCCATTCTCGATCCAACAGCAAAGGAACATTGGTAGGGGTCATTGTCAGTACATGTGTAGCTTCCTCCCCCTCATCATCTGAATCCCGAACCTCCTTATCATCATCTTCGGCCTCCTCAACCACATAATCATGACTGACTTCCATGTCATCATGGTCATCTTCCTCCTCATCAACCACATGACCTCCTTCCCTGTCATCATGGTCATCTTCCTCCTCATCCTCGTCGTCGTCGTCATCACCTCCATGACCATCACGGTCACCCTCTTCTTCCACCTCCTCAACCATGTAATCATCACTGACTTCCCTGTCATGAAGGTCATGTTGTTCCTCATCCTCATCCTTCTCATCATCTCCTTTGCTGGTTTCATCCTCATCAAGTTCCTCATCTGCACTTCCCGCTGCAACCTCTCTTGCAATCTCCTCCACCACTCGGTCAACATCATCAGCTTCTTCAGCATCGTTACCAGCTGCATCACCAACTGTTTCAACCCCTTCTTTAGCAGTGGCATTCTCATTCCCCATCCCCTTAACTTTGGCGTTCAATCCAATCTGCAATTTGAGTAGCTCATCATCAAGAGCCTTCATTAACGTCCTCTGGCTTTCTTCAAGCTTCTTCACAAAACGAGCCCTCAACTCCTTCAATGCCTGCATACACAGTAAATGAAGATATCAAAAAAATTGTTCACTGTTATCAAATGCCAGTATCTCACTGGTCATTTCTAAATAAAGTCTTGTCATCTCAAGTATCAACCTTGCTAATAGACTGACTTAAACTCAGGTCACGTATATTTTCTAAGTTCCCACATACCGGATCTAAAGACTGCAAAATTGAACTGTCCTCATGTCCTGCTGAGTATACCTCGCTGCCACTGCTTCCATGCAATATTCCCATGCTGCTGCCTCTCTCTTTCTCCACCCTCTCCTTTATCTTCTCCTCGGTCCAATATTCAATGGCGCTTGTTGAACCCCGGTCAACAGACAATCCCAGCGGGAAACGCTCAACAAAATACAGCTGCAAAACCAAATAAAGATAGGTCACACTTCTGCAACAATAACAAAAGACAAAAATATAGTGAACCATAAGAAAAATATTGACTTACCAGCAGCAAATAAAGACACCCTCCAACATTGCAGGTTCCTTTCTTCTTCTTCTTTGTCATCTTCACAAAGTCTCCCATTTCCTTCCACAGGTTCTTGATTATGTACGTTGACCAATCATATTTCCAAAACCCATTCATCGTGTGACGCATCACTTTCAACAAACGTATATGTACAGTTGTGCTTGACCCAGGACATAGAAAAGCTCCAACTGTATAAAGCATAAATAGGAACTCAAAATTGTCGCTTTCTTCCCCAGATAATATCCTCTTCAGTATCTGGGTAAATGGAACCTTCCAATAAGTGTCCTTCAACCTCTTGTATTCCGGGTCATCCTCACTAACATCAGATTTCACTTCCTCCCCACTGTCAGGTACACCTAGAAACTCATGCGCATCTTTTGCCTCAATTGCCTGCCCTTGCCCTCTAATGGTCAAAAAATGCGTTGGTGGGTCATAGCATCTCAACAATGACACAAGTAGATCACGTGGAAGTTGCTTCACATTCACATTAAGCAAGTTCCCAAATCCCATCCTCTGAACTTTCTGCCTCAACCGCCTGTTCTTCTTCACATATTCAGCCAATGATAGAAATCCGGGCAATGAGCACCGGGTGTACAAGGGAACATCATACTTCTTCTTCTCACCTTTCTGTGGCTTCGTTTTCCTTGCCCTCTCATTATACCTATCTTTCTCTTCTTCACTCAGGGCCCTCCATGCCTTCCCCACTTCAATTTTTTCTTCTCTTGCGTTTTTACACTTCTCACCTCGTTTAGCCATATACTCCCTTCTGAACAACACAAGCCCACTGTGGACTCCTTTGCTTGTGGACCCTTCCCCTTCTTCCAACACCATCTCGTATAGTTCTGCAAAGTCATCAAGGTACCATCATTAAATCATAATTTTAATACATTTACTACACATCTAGTTCTTTCCAGATTCGTTATGGTCATTTCCAATTAATTCATTGTCATTTACAATATGGCCATTACAGAGTGACAGTAAGGATGCTGGTATGAATATGGTCGTTTCCAGTTAATTTATTGTCATTACCAATATGCCCATTATAGACTAACAGTTAGGTCAGTACTATGAATATGGTCATTTCCAATTAATTCATTGTCATTTACAATATGGCCATTACAGAGTGACAGTAAGGATGCCGGTATGAATATGGTCGTTTCCAGTTAACTTATTGTCATTACCAATATGCCCATTACAGACTAACAGTTAGGTCATTAATATGAATATGGTCATTCCCACTTAATTCATTGTCATTACCAACATGGCCATTACAGTCTGACAGTAAGGTCATTACTATGAATATGGTCATTTCAAGTTCCTTCATAGTCATTTACCAGTTTGGTATTGTCATTTCCAGTTTATTCATATAATCTTTCCACTCATTCAGACAGTAAGGTCATTACTATGAATATGGTCATTTTAGGTTCGATCATAGTCATTTACCAGTATGTTATTGTCATTTCCAGTTGTTCATATAATTTTTCCAGTCAATCAGACAATTTTCCTACTGATTTCAAAACCCATTTTTCCAGTTCTCAACTACGTTATTAAAAACAGAATAGCTTGCCATAGCGACTCAGCATAAACCCTTAATCGCCATTCCTGTCATTCACAAACTTCATCGCGTCATATCTAAATATTGCCCTATCATTGATTCCCAGACTCACCCAGAAACGTCGACCACAGCACGAAACTTAAATGCCTGAACTTACCTCACTGAAATGCTGTTGATGCTTGTTAACTGCAATGGTGAATCACCGTGCGCCAACCTTCGTCTTTCCACACAATCAGTCAGACGCGACCACGTTCGCCCTTCGAACAGCACGCCCTTCCACTTCCAACTCCTCTGCTCTCTTACGCACACACTATTTGGGTCCTCAACTGTCCAGCTTGCCGGCGTTTTTAGGGCAACAATGGGGATGGTGGAAGCGAGAAACCGGGAAGCACGACGGTCAGTGCAGGAGTGTTCGCGCGCGCCTCTCTCTCTCTCCGCTTTCAAACGCTGACTGACAGGGGCTGTTTGTAATTGTGCAACATTTGCATAATCCCAAATCAGGCAACACTTCCCTATCTGGTAATACATTTGCTTAGCTTCCCATTCTGGCATTTTATTATTTCAGCCTTCTTTATCTGTCATTTTCCCAAAAAAATTATTTTTTAGTCCTATTTATAGGACACTGAGGAGAAATTTTTTATATAGATATACAATTTTACTCTTCATTATTATTATGTTGACTTTGTTTACATGAGGTGTAATGTATACTCTTTGATTTATTTATAGGCACTTCTAACATATTTTACATAGATAAAAAAAACCTAAAACTGGTATTAACTCTTCATTTAAAATATAGTAACTTCTAACTTTACCCCTATTTAATATATACACCTTTTAAAAAACATGAATATTACATTATAATAAATGATTACCATATAGTATATTCATGGTAAAAATTTAGTGAAGCGACTTATAAATAGGATTTTAAAAAAAATTCTCTCTCTGCCTTATAAATAAGACCAGATGAGTATTTAATAAGGATAAAGTTGAAAAATTATTGAATTTTAAATGAAAGTTAATGAAATTTAAGATTTTTCTTAGTATTGTGTAAAAATATGTTGGAAGTGAGTTATAATAAGAACAGAAGAGTAGATAACCAATTTGTGAAGGAGATTAGCTGAGTTAGTTATTTGTAATAAATGTATGTTTCTTTCTAAAATACTTTGTAATCATATGCATTGGAACTCTTTAATAGAAACTCATAAAATTTTAATTACCTAGAAAGAAATTACTTGGAGGCCAAAATGGAATAAACATTAGAGATAAAAATAGAATAGAGTCTAATATTCAAAACAAAATGAATCTTCAACTAGCTTTTATACTAAGAATTAAAGGTTGTATAATTTAAAAGTATCAAAATCTGGATATGCCAATTCGTCTTGTGCAGGCAAAGAGGCGATCCTACCATACACTACTTTTTATCCTTTCATTATGAAAGACCAACATGTCCGAGAGCTAACAGAGTTGAAAATTAAGCATTATGATAGACACCCTCTACAAAGGTTATTACCGGATCACACGGGTCCAAATATTGCTATAAATTTGTAAATATTTCATGCAAACAAAACAATACTTTTATCTGGGTACTAACTGGGTGATAGAAATTTCATTTATTGATGCTGAATCATGATTGCCATGTTTTTTGTATGGAAATGTTTCTAAAGGAAACACAGGTTCTTTAGGTTGAGGCAAATCTCCCTCACTGCTTAACATTACAACCACAGACGCCATGTTTGGTCTATCATCAGGATGATTTTGCACACAAAGAAGACCGATATGGATGCATCTCAATACTTCTGATTCATTATAAGGTTCTTCCATATGTGGATCAATCAATTCAAGTGGGATTCCCTCCTCCACAACCTCCATGCCTACAGAAATTCAAACATATATAATCTATCATTTTTCTATATATGGCTTGTGAAAGATAACAGAAAAAGTGTAAGTGAGGTTTGTCACTAACAAGCCCAATAAGGTTGACATTCTTGTTGCCAAGGAGAATGCTCCATTTTTCTTTCCACTACTATCTCGAGCAATAAAATTCCAAAGCTGAAGACGTCAGATTTCATGGAGAATGACCCATAAATTGCATATTCAGGTGCCATATAACCACTTGAAAAAGAAAAAAGTAATCATCAATGACTTCATATATCATTTTAAACATGTGTATAAATACAAATAAAAAAAGTAATGAAGATGTATACTCACTATGTACCGATAACTCTCCTTGTATTTTCTACATTTTCATCTTTTCCAAATGTTTTTGCCAAGCCAAAATCTGATATTTTCGGATTCAAATCATTGTCTAGTAATATATTACTTGCTTGAGATCTCTATGAATGATTCTTAATCTTGAATCTTGATGAAGAATACGTAAGTCCTCGGGCAATTCCACATATAATGTTGAAGCGCTTGAACCAACATAAGAGTTTCCTTTGGGTAGGAGAACCTGTAAAGTTCCAAAAGTACACAAATTAGTTGTTATCAGACTTGAATTTAAAACCAATTGATATTCAGTTGTCAAGAAACGAACCAAAAATAAATGAATCTAAACTCTTGTTTGACATGTACTCGTAAATGAGCATTTTCTCCTCTCCTCCAATGCAGCAACCAAGAACTTTAGCAAGATTTCGATGCTGAAGTTTGGCACACAACATAACTTCATTCTTGAATTCCCTCATTCCCTGGTGAGAATTTTGTGAAAGTCGCTTCACAGCAATGTCTTGTCCCCCAGCTAATGTTCCCTAACCATTAAAAGTATTGTCATCCACATCTAGCAGCTAAGACATCATAAATCAACAGAATGAAACTATACTTGCTTCACAATCTTATTTGTTGGTTTTGTGAGTTACCTTATATACGGGTCCAAAACCACCTTGGCCAAGCTTATTTTCATCTGAGAAGTTCTGGGTAGCACTAGCTATTATAGCAAAGTCATAGAGAGGAAGGTCCATATCTCCTTCTGGGACTTCATCAGTATTTTCTATGGACAAAGATTTCCTCAATTAATTGAGAAAATATTTTCACTCAAGCAAACTAAAAGACAGAAAGTTATACCTGTTAAAGAGCAACTAAAAAAAGAAAGCCAACCAAACCTGAGAAATGCTTACCTTTGGATTTTCTTCTGCTCTTATAAATATAGAGGGAGGTCAAAAGCATCCAAAGTGCAAAAACAGTAGCCGTTATCGCAGCTACTTTAATCTTGTATGAATTAGAACCTTCATGTTTGGCCTTTAATTCGCGCGCAGAAATGAACAAAATAGTTAGTGAGGTAACTAATTGAACGCTTTGAAAAATGAATAGATAACATTAAATGGAATATACCTATATCTGTAGAAGCAAGGCGAATATATAGATCTTGGCCAGCATCATTTGACATTTGATTCAAATCAAGTAGATCACCAAACCACATGACACAGCCACTTCCTCCTCCCCTAATATCTGAAAAAGAATAAGCAGTACAAGAACAATTTTCCCAACATTTGGCTTTGCACTCGTCAAGTGTCATACTTGCATTGACCCAAGTATATGTAGTATCTGGTAATTTAAGGTTACTATATTTAACAAAATTGTCTTTGCCTTTAACTTACAACTCCAAGGTTTACTGCGAACACACCCTCCTGTCCAGTCATACATGTCCCAATTCTTAGGTGATTTTGGCTCAAATCCTTTCAAGCATTGGCATAAGGTTGAGTCAACAATGGCACAAATTCCAAAAGCACCACAAAGATTATATCTTCCACAATTGTCTCTTGGAACATCGCCAAAAGACTTCCAAGTTTGATCCTCTTCAAACCCACATGAGATTTTGCAGAGAGTTTCTTGTCTGGTTCAAGACTCTGATAGAGACCATTGACTCATTTAAGGGAACATACATGTAGTACACCTCATCCTTGTTAGACACAAGCGTTGCATTATAAAGCAACATCTTATTTGATGAAGGAGTATCAACAAAATGATCACCATTCCAAGGGCCACTCCTGTAATATTTTGTCCGACCTTGCCAAGTATATATTTCTGGATAACTGTGAAGCATGAGCTCACATGTGAAATCTCCTGGAGAAGGGTCATCCCAATTCTTCCATGCTACTAAACGCCGGTTCAGACCGGTTCTCAAGTCCCATCCAAGCTTCATTCCTGGTAAAAATACGTTAGAGTAATGGTCGAAGCTTTGCCACAAGTAGTTTTGTGGATTCTGGTCTTGTCGTCTCTTAGTACCAAGTTTCCAGAGTCTAAAAGCTGAACAATAGGACTCATCAACGCCTTTGTTGTCGTCGTCGAGTTTGCAACCCAAAGAAGAGTCTTATTTTGGCTGAGAACAACAAGATGTCCCTCTTTGTTTATGCTCATCATGCCAAGCCTGTCTTTGGCTGGTTTTTCGCGGTTGGCAACCCAAAGGATATATCTAACTGGAACATTCTTGTACCAGAGTCCAACGTAGCGGTTTGTGGAACTACCTGGGCTGAAAAATCCCAGTTCAAATCTTCCATCTTTAGATACCAAGGTGGATTTTCCATCATCAACCAGAGGCTGAGACTGCGTAATAGTATCGGTGGTTGCCGTGGCCAATAATGATGGCGAGAAGAATAAAAGCTTACTGAAAAATAGAAGTAGCAAACATAATGAAGGATTGCCATTATTAGAAATATTATGTGTTGAGCTGTACGCATGATCAAGCAAAGTCGGAAGAAGAAGCACGATGATGATTGGTGACTTGGTCGCACGTTTGATCCTTGAAAAATCATAGTTTAGACATGTCAGGCAGCGAACTTGTAACTGGGCAACAAGATGAAATGAATGCACGAGAGGGAGTGATGTGCGTGTTTTTGTAATTAATTTCATGTGTTGAGGGCAATACATTATTCCAAGTCCAAATACCTTTGAAAATTAATTGTCATGATAGAAAATAGAAAGCAAGTTTATTATAGAGACAAGAAAGCATTTGGATCAGCCCACCAAATACTACTCCGCTCAATACTATGTACATAAGAGACTAACTGCTCATATCTATCTTATTTATTAAAGGTTTCTCCTTATGCTCTTTATTATAAATATTAATTGCCTTTATAAGTTATTAAATATTGGTAAAAGTTCAAAATTAATTGGGTTTTTTAATTAAAAAAAAACACATTGACGTACTTATGAAAAGTAAATACTTTCATGCAACTATTTTTTTAAAATTTTTGTAGCTTAGTCGTTTGTTTTAGGAAAAATAACATAAAAAGAAGTTGAAAATTGTTATATTTCAATTCAGACACCTAAGAAGTCAATCTCATATGAAAAGAAGTGATCGATAATTGATTTGGTATTTTGTAAATATAGTTAAATGACAAAAATGTTCTTGCATCAAAAAAATTTATTAACAAGATGTAAACTGACAATAATAAATATTAAACAGCAAATGACAAAAAATATACTGACAATGACAAGTTATTTATTAATAAGTTGTGAACTAATAATAACGAATGTTTATCAACCAATAACAAGAAATGTATTGGTAATGGCAAATTTGATAGCTTTTTTTTTAAAAAAAAAAAATTGGCACAAGCGCATTTTAGTCATTTTACTTCATTTGCAAAATATCATATCAGGCACTACTTCCTTTTCTGGGATTTTGACCTCTTAGGTGTTTGAATTGGAATATTATAATTTTCAATTTTTTTGGTGTCATTTTCCCTTTGTTTTATATGTATCGGGTTGAAGGAAGTACAATAGTAGAAAATAAAATAGTGCAAGTATAGAAAATAGTACTCCACTGGTCCTATATATAAAATCTATTTTACATGTTTATTAATTTTTTTTCAAATTAACTCTATTGATATTTTTTTAACAATAATCAAATAGGGAAAAGAGAAGGGGAATTAAGGAAGATCATAAAGTATTAGAAAAAAACATATCATATTAACTAATATATTTAATTTACTTAAATTAGTTAATTAGAAAATATATAAGGATCAGGGAAGTATACAACAAACAGCTTTTGTCACCACTTTGAATGCTAGCTAATTATGAAACGTACAGAAATCAAGAATAGCAAATAAACAATATGATCCCATACTTAGGAGGATAGAAAAAATAACTCGAAGGGACTGCACAGCCAGAAAATAGTCCTACATATGAATGACACTATGAACATCCGACTAAATACTATGATGCAACATATGCGTTGTAATCCGAAAAGTGATACTATGAACAATATACTCAAACAAACCACTTTGGATGCTAAATATCAAATATAAACCAGGGTCAAGAAATGCATACAGAATACATGATCTCACTTGGGAAGATACAAACACCGAAAAACATAAAACAACAAAAAGGAAAATCTCAAACAAAGGGAACACAATAGGCTCACACGATGGTGCTCTCAAAAGCAATGGAAAACCATAACCAGAATAATGAAAGGATGAAGAAGAAGAGTATTACAAGTTTTTTAAGTTGCGTTCTCTATCTACTCATCATCTTCTAACCTTGTTTAGTTTAATACACAGCTCTTCATTCTAGCCGTTGTAACACTTTCGAGTAAGAAGATGAAGCCATTAACTCATCGATCATCCTCAACCTTCTTCATTATTTCTCTTCTTTTTCGCTGACACAATCATGTGAGAGAGAGAGAGAGAGAGAGATGAGAGAGGAAATTTCAAATTTTGTATGCGTTGTATTTGAGATGATGATGATGATGATAGTGACGATTGATAGACACTTAATTATAGAAGAGATGAATTTTGTGTTTTATAGATATTGGAGTCACGTGGGAATAGCAAGAACCACCGCTTTCCCAAAAGTAACAGATAAGCTTTTCATATACATGCAAAGCTCAAAAGCTGAAAACTGCATTGTCCACAATCGCCGGCCACGGAAGAATGATATATCAAGATAATGAAAGATTTTTCTCAATTTTAAAAAATATCTCTCCCTGGTGATTTGAGGGCGGATGAGAATTATTACATGCTTTTGATCTCGCAACATCTTAAATTTTAATATAAATACATTATGTGTTATCTTGTTACTCCTTCCGTCCTAATGAGAGTTAGTTAGTTCGGTTCAATATATAAGATTTATTTCACATGTTTATCAATTTTTTTCTAATTAATCATATTGATATTCCCTAACAATAATCAAACAGGAAAAGGAGAAAGAAGGAAATTAAGAAAAATATTTATTAGGGTGTTTTAATAAATATTCTTAATCTACTTAAATTAGTTAATTAGGTCTTACATTAAGATAAGAGGAGTGTTTGTTGGAAAATTATTTTGGGAGTTTCTCTTTATCTCTTAATTGCTGAAGGATTTAAAAAACGGAACTTGTGCTTTTAATTTTTTTCAAATTTTTAAAATTAAATACATAAAATTTATTATTTGATATTATACTACATCTAGTTCTTAATACAAGAGTTACTTGATTTGGGTATATTAAAAGAAATTATTTAGTTAGTTATTTATAAAAATATGAGTTGATTTCATTTAATCATGATGCTTTTAAAAGAAAACTCCTTAATATATGTAATCATTAGAATACTTTAAATAATAAATTATAAATTTTAACTAATTACCCTTATATTAAGTACAGATATAATTTAGTGGTAGGCAGTCAAAGGCAAAGCCCAAGAAAACAATGAGAAACTGCTTTCACACCATAAATAGAGTCCAAGGTATAAAAGCGGGGACCAATAACGGATCGGGCTTGCTGACCGAAGGTAAGTTCCATTATTTTTTTTTTTTCCTTTTTATGTCAAAAATCCAAGGTATGTCGGCTCAATTAGCCTCAGTTATGGAAATACGAAGATTAATGTGCTTTTCTTGAAATCTGAAGCTTCAGTATATTTTTAGAAAATTAAATCATGTTTTTGATGCTTTAACTAAAGAGGAACTGTCTACTTCTTTTAGTTTGGATCACTGTTTGGACTATTTTAAGAATTGTGTTTGAAAGATAGTTTAGGATTCAATCCCCTTTTTCATTAATTTCTTTTTTTTTTTTTTTTGTTTAGGCGTGTTGCCTTTTTTTTCATTTGTATCAAAAAAAAAATTGTCTCATTGGTTATAGGGAGAGGGCACATGAGTCATCCCACTTTTGGAAGAAAGAAAGAAAAGGAAAAAAAAAATATTCACAAACGCCACCAAAATTTTCAACTATCAATTTTCTAAGG
Source organism: Neltuma alba (assembly GCF_004799145.2). NCBI lineage: Eukaryota > Viridiplantae > Streptophyta > Magnoliopsida > Fabales > Fabaceae > Neltuma > Neltuma alba. Next base: position 7 of record NW_021635934.1, on the reverse strand, counting down.
GTTATTT
>NW_021635933.1:0-36161 GCF_004799145.2 Neltuma alba | reverse complement strand
AAACCACTAGACATGTTACTTTGAAAGCGAATTTTTGAAAAGTCTAAAACTTTTCAGAAAATCCCATTCCTTGAACAGGATCAAACTTTGTGCTTGGGAATGCAAAAAAAAAAATGTCTTCCCCAGGATTGGAACCTGGCTTTTAAAATTAAGATTCAAATTAAATGAAATAACTCTATTGGTGTAAAAGGATAATCGTGACAGAAGTATTATTGGATACTAAATGAAAATTTTAATTTTTAATTCATCATATTGTGATAAACTGATTTCTTTTATTAGAGCCAACTTCTGTTGGTAATTCTGTTTTTTTTCCCCCCCGCAACTAAATGATTTATTGCTCCTGCATCCTTCAGCCTAGTTCCCTGCGTTCCAATTTTTGGGTGATTGGGCAAAAATCCTATTAAGCACTGCCATATTGTTGTCTCACCCAGAGCAGAGTTTCCATCTGGGCCGCAAACGATTATGAATTCTCCAAAACAAGTGCCACTCCATGTATACTCTATTGGGTTTCGGCGATATATATACTAACGATCATTGCGGAGAGTGAAGTGTGAAGTCAACGAAACAAGGGTGCCCCAATTGCTGCATGAGTAAAACGCTGATCAAGACCGCTATTAATGGTGTTCATGATATAAATATAGCATAGTTAATATAAGAGTTATTACTCTAGTCTTATTTATAGGGTAAAGAAAAAAATGGGAAAATGACAGATAAAGAAGGCTGAAATAATAAAATGCCAGAATGGGAAGCTAAGCAAATGTATTACCAGATAGGGAAGTGTTGCCTGATTTGGGATTATGCAAATGTTGCACAATTACAAAACAGCCCCTCATATGCAAACCGAAAAAGTGACCGGTGGAAGTGTGGAAGTTGTGGCGGGAGCTGGAGGAAAAAGTTGGGAGGGACCACGAACGTGGGAGCATGAACGCGCGAAGCAACAACTGAACGACGGAAGCGAGGTTAGTATCCAGTGACTATATTGTTCGCCTGTGTCTTTTGTCCCTCTCCTTTATGCGCCGGTTGATTTTCCTCTTCCCGTTGGATGGCAATGTCGTCGATGTGGGGATGGTTTTGAGGTGGAGAGGGTGGCGAAGCATGGAGACGGCGTGGGTATATAGAAAGTGTGGGGGGAAGGACGGTGATCAGAGGGTGAATGCAGGGGGAAGGAAAAACACTGAGGGAGAGGGGTTTGATGGCGTCACAAGTGGGTTAGAGTGATTAGTGTCAGATAAATGGACAATGTTGGAGGGAGATTCGAATAATGGAGTGGATTGATTCTGAGAAAACGAAGCATTAGTGTGGACAGGAAAGAAATGATTGTTTTGTTGCAAATTATAAGCATGAATGTGTCAAACCCTAAGTTGGTCGTGTAAGTTGATGATGATGGTATTAAGTCATATAATCATTCGACTTCTGTTATGTTATCAGTGCAGGTAATGAAGATAAATGAATTTCGCAGCTGGGTCATCTTGTGGGAAGGAGCTGTTCTGTTATTTTCATGTGGGGGGGAAATTTGTGACAAATGGTGAAGGTGAAGTGAGATATAATGGAGGTGGCGTGAGGTTAAGAAGCATTAAGGATGGGCTGACACTTGATGAATTGAGGCTAATGATATCTGAGTGGATTGGTGGCGATGGAAGAAATTATGACATTAAGTACACAGTGGCCTTTGATGAGAAGACATTGATTGACCTTCATGACAATGCTGAAATGTATAACCTCTTTCAATACAATGGGAACAGCGGTCATGTGTATGTCGCCGAAAAAAGACAAGTGGGTCCCCAACCAAGGGACAATGTAGAAATGTAAGTGGAGTTTGTCCTAACTATTTGTTGTCATTTATGAATTTCTTCTTGTCATTTGTGTTAACGAGTCTTGTCATTATGAATGCAGAACAGAGAGATTCATGGGCATGTCACAGCAAACTGAACTGGATGCGTCTCCCATTAGTTTGTGTTGTGATTATGGCTGGCTCAGTGAAGAAAATGCTCGTGAATGTGACAATGATGAAATAAGTGGGCCCCCTAATGTGGATAAATCTATCGGAGCTGAAGATACGGATGGTAGTGAGATGGTTCATGCGGAATGGAGGGGACTTTTAACAGGAGTGGGCCAACGTTTTCCTAGTGCAGATGTATTTCGGGTGTCTGTATACAAGTTTGCACTTGCAAACAAGTTTGTGGCCAAGTATATGAGGAATAGCAAGGAATTCATGTCGATAAGGTGTAAAGTTGAGGGTTGTCCATGGAAGCTATGTGCAAATCATGTGGGGAAGAGTTGTGATGTGCTACGAGTGACGACATTTATAAACCGGCATGTTCATTCTGCCCAAGATAGCTTGGACGTGATGCATAGTGGAAGAGCTAGTTTGAACTCATCAATAATAATTGATGAGATGAGGGATCATGCAGACAAGCGCACTTCTGAGATAAGGAAGAGGTTGAAACGAGAGTATGGGATTGATCTAACATATAAACAGGCTTATAGAGCAAGAGAGAAGTCACTGGAAGACATATATGGCAGGCCCGAACAATCATACATGCTCATACCATGGCTATGCGAAAGGATAAAGGAAACAGATGAAAAATCAGTGGCTGAATGGACTGCTATTGGGAACCGGTTTGAGCGTGTTTTCATTGCTTACGGGGCATGCATTGAGGGTTTCCTGGGTGGCGCGAGGCATATTATGTATGTTGATGGAACTCACTTAAGCGGACCATACAAGGGGACAATGTTGTCAGCTTCAGCTTATGATGCAGATAACGAGCTGCTGCCATTTGCAATTGCAATTGTGAAGGGAGAAACACTAGATGACTGGACGTGGTTTTTCTATATGATAAAAAAAATCCTGGGTTCTGTGGAAGTAACGATTGTATCAGATCGACACAATGCTATCATCGGAGGAGTGGCATCAATCTTTGGGGGTCAAAGGCATGCCTTTTGTTATAGACACATCAAGGAGAATTTTAGTTCAGAAGTTATGAAATGAATAAGGGGCAAACAAGGACAAATGGCCGATCAAAGGAGGATGCACTATATTTATTGGATAAAATTGCATACGCAAGGACGGATGAGAAATTTGAGGCAGCAATGGATGACATGAGATCCTTTTCTCCAAGGCTATTTGATTGGCTTATTCATCATGGGGATGTAGATAGGTGGGCTAAAAGTAGGTTCCCATATAAAAGATGGGACAATATTACAACCAATATAGCAGAATCATTCAATGCATGGATGGTGAATGAGAGAAAGCATACTGTACCCCAATTGATCTATGAGCACCGAGATAAAGTTGCAAGAAAGCTGCATGCCTCCTATGTGGGTATGACCAAATGGAAGAATTGCGTTGGTCCAAATATAGAGAGTAAGGTGCTGGATATGGTGGCTGGGTCTGACCATATGTATGCTGAAAATTATGGTGGGGGAAGAGTGAAGGTGACAACATCACGTGGAGACCATCGGGTTGATCTTGGACTACACCAATGCAGTTGCAGATCTTGGCAAATGACGGGGATCCCTTGTTCCCATGCTTGTGCTGCCATCAAGATTGTGCACGGCAATGTTTATGATTATATTGATAATTGCTATAAAAGTCATCACAAGAAAAGATCTATGCTCGCAGTATGATTCCTGTGGTAACAACAGACATGCCTCACCCAAATGACTACTATAGAATAGAAAATGTCAGTGAGCAAGTTTTCTTGCTACCTCCCATGACATCCCGACCACCAGGAAGGCCAAAAGTAAACAGGGATGAATCACAGTTCCAGAACAAACGGATATACCACTGTGGAAGATGCCACCAGCCTGGACACACAAGGAGGAATTGCGAAATCCTAACCCATCATGAAGTTTCGAGTACAGTGGGGATGGGTCATTTTTTGGTGTACATAGTTGTATGCTCTGCCCTTGTCAACTTTTTTGGGACTGGGGTTGTAGTTAGGAGCTAGGTGGAGACATTTTTTTGTAAGTAAGCTGATAGTTATTTCAGTGATAACGGATCATTAAGTGTGGCTAGTATCTTAATGTCCACTTGTTGAATACATGAAAGGAAGTTACTGTTATGGGGATGTTAGCTTTTATTAATGGCGCATTACTTGTTGTCATTTTTAAATTTGTTCTGGTCATTGGCAGTGATGCTATCAGCATAAGCTGACAGCCGTGCTGAACTGATGTTGTAAAATCAGACCAGGTGATCCTTGTCATTATCGCTGTCATATTCGCTTCACTTCGTGTCATTTTTAAATTTGTTCTGGTCATTGGCAGTGATCAGCATAAGCTGACAGCCATAAGCTGACAGCCGTGCTGAACTGATGTTGTAAAATCAGACCAGGTGATCCTTGTCATTATCGCTGTCATATTCGCTTCACTTCGTGTCATTTTTAAATTTGTTCTGGTCATTGGCAGTGATGCTATCAGCATAAGCTGACAGCCGTGCTGAACTGATGTTGTAAAATCAGACCAGGTGATCCTTGTCATTATCGCTGTCATATTCGCTTCACTCTTCGTGTCATTTTTAAATTTGTTCTGGTCATTGGCAGTGATGCTATCAGCATAAGCTGACAGCCGTGCTGAACTGATGTTGTAAAATCAGACCAGGTGATCCTTGTCATTATCGCTGTCATATTCGCTTCACTTCGTATCATTTTTAAATTTGTTCTGGTCATTTTCTGTTGGATACCAACAGGATATATTGAAGTAAAATTTAGTGACCTGAACAAAAAATGAAAACCAATAGCACATGTCCAATGGGTTGTTGTCAGCATCTGTTTTTGTGTGGTTAAAACCAGATTCATTCATGTCACTGGGGAATAAATTGGCATCATGGTTCTCAACTATCATACATTTATGGACACCAATCTTTGTTAACCATAACAATACACAGTAAATTTTTGGTCAGCCTACAATGCACATTACATACAGCAATCTAACAGAGGACAAGTGAATTATGACCCTAACATCGAGACACCTAAGACCGACGCCTTTTCTTGGACTTTGCTCTTGGTTGGTTTGTGGTCGTCGAATAAGGGCCAATGCCTCGTCACGTTTTTCATTCTGTTCATGATTGACCAACCACCATGTCAGGTCACGACGAAAGCCAGCAACTTCTTCCTCTGTGTAGGTAAGGGTCACACCAGGTTCCCATCTTCTCAGCCACATCATGCAGTGCACCCCACAATCCCTCCTGTGGACGCAACAATATCAGCACAGTTAGTTAACACATCTGACATGTGCATTTACCCCACAGAAATCGAATTTGACAAAACTGACAGGTTATTCTGCTGGGGAACTGCTGCAAATATCATGGGAGACATTGGCTTTTTCCCAACCAATCCTGGCTTGACCAAGTCCAGTATAATATTGAGCCTCTTCCTCTGCAACAACATTCAGGACCAACATAGAAAGTTTAATGATTTTCCAAGTTCAAAAACTAGGGTAAAGATAATGAGTTTTTTCTTACACAATCATCCACAGCCATTTCCACTGGGTCTTTGATGACAACCTTCTTCTTCTGCTTTCTGTCCTTGGTTCCGAAATGGTTCCTCATGGAGTCTATTACGTGGAAATCCAATGTGCTAGGCTGAATGGCAACGCAAAACCAGTGTTGGCCAACAAGAGCAGGACCAATTATGAAATCACATTCAGCTAAGTTGTAGCCAACGAACTCAGGAAGAAAGAGCTTCTTATATTTTTGGGCTTTCCAGGTTGGATCATGTGCCATCATGTTCTGCATGACATGAAATTGTTAATCCATTAACAGAGAACAAGTCATTTCCAATTCAATTGCTGTCATTGGTATTTGCATTTGGAATTATGCAACCTCACCATGAAATCAACATCGAAAATGTGCCTCTTCCCTGGCCCCAACTCTGCCTTCATGTCCTCCATCACTGCCTTGCACACCAAATTAAGCACCTACAGAACACAAGTGAAAACGTCATTCTGGTACAATAATCTCACCAAACATTATCAAACATAATCGTGGGTGCAGGGACAGAGCATTCTTAAATACCCTGTTATTTACTCTGTTCACTCCACCCAGGGAAAACAGCTGTTGTCGGTCTATATCTTCATCAAACATTTTGATGACAGTCCTGCAAACATTGTCAGATGTCAGTGACAGAAAGTATGGTGTTGGGGACATCAATACTTGTCATTCCCATGTATGTTATTGTCATTTTCAATCCTATTGCTGTCATTTTCAGGGCACACTGTGTCATTTAAAAACAAAACACTAGCTACGGATATACTTACATATTCCCCTCTTCCTCTCCCTTGGGTCTACGGGATATTAAAGTGAAAAAGATGTCACTTTCCTCCTTTGGCCTCTTCGTCCTCGGAGCTGCCTTGAATTCTATCCACGGAGATTTAATTGTGGAACTCTTTGCCCTTGTTGACCTCCGAAGGTCAATCGATTTTTCAGGCCCTCCTTCCTCCCCACTGTCACTGCTCACCCATTCTCGATCCAACAGCAAAGGAACATTGGTAGGGTCATTGTCAGTACATGTGTAGCTTCCTCCCCCTCATCATCTGAATCCCGAACCTCCTTATCATCATCTTCGGCCTCCTCAACCACATAATCATGACTGACTTCCATGTCATCATGGTCATCTTCCTCCTCATCAACCACATGACCTCCTTCCCTGTCATCATGGTCATCTTCCTCCTCATCCTCGTCGTCGTCGTCATCACCTCCATGACCATCACGGTCACCCTCTTCTTCCACCTCCTCAACCATGTAATCATCACTGACTTCCCTGTCATGAAGGTCATGTTGTTCCTCATCCTCATCCTTCTCATCATCTCCTTTGCTGGTTTCATCCTCATCAAGTTCCTCATCTGCACTTCCCGCTGCAACCTCTCTTGCAATCTCCTCCACCACTCGGTCAACATCATCAGCTTCTTCAGCATCGTTACCAGCTGCATCACCAACTGTTTCAACCCCTTCTTTAGCAGTGGCATTCTCATTCCCCATCCCCTTAACTTTGGCGTTCAATCCAATCTGCAATTTGAGTAGCTCATCATCAAGAGCCTTCATTAACGTCCTCTGGCTTTCTTCAAGCTTCTTCACAAAACGAGCCCTCAACTCCTTCAATGCCTGCATACACAGTAAATGAAGATATCAAAAAAATTGTTCACTGTTATCAAATGCCAGTATCTCACTGGTCATTTCTAAATAAAGTCTTGTCATCTCAAGTATCAACCTTGCTAATAGACTGACTTAAACTCAGGTCACGTATATTTTCTAAGTTCCCACATACCGGATCTAAAGACTGCAAAATTGAACTGTCCTCATGTCCTGCTGAGTATACCTCGCTGCCACTGCTTCCATGCAATATTCCCATGCTGCTGCCTCTCTCTTTCTCCACCCTCTCCTTTATCTTCTCCTCGGTCCAATATTCAATGGCGCTTGTTGAACCCCGGTCAACAGACAATCCCAGCGGGAAACGCTCAACAAAATACAGCTGCAAAACCAAATAAAGATAGGTCACACTTCTGCAACAATAACAAAGACAAAATATAGTGAACCATAAGAAAAATATTGACTTACCAGCAGCAAATAAAGACACCCTCCAACATTGCAGGTTCCTTTCTTCTTCTTCTTTGTCATCTTCACAAAGTCTCCCATTTCCTTCCACAGGTTCTTGATTATGTACGTTGACCAATCATATTTCCAAAACCCATTCATCGTGTGACGCATCACTTTCAACAAACGTATATGTACAGTTGTGCTTGACCCAGGACATAGAAAAGCTCCAACTGTATAAAGCATAAATAGGAACTCAAAATTGTCGCTTTCTTCCCCAGATAATATCCTCTTCAGTATCTGGGTAAATGGAACCTTCCAATAAGTGTCCTTCAACCTCTTGTATTCCGGGTCATCCTCACTAACATCAGATTTCACTTCCTCCCCACTGTCAGGTACACCTAGAAACTCATGCGCATCTTTTGCCTCAATTGCCTGCCCTTGCCCTCTAATGGTCAAAAAATGCGTTGGTGGGTCATAGCATCTCAACAATGACACAAGTAGATCACGTGGAAGTTGCTTCACATTCACATTAAGCAAGTTCCCAAATCCCATCCTCTGAACTTTCTGCCTCAACCGCCTGTTCTTCTTCACATATTCAGCCAATGATAGAAATCCGGGCAATGAGCACCGGGTGTACAAGGGAACATCATACTTCTTCTTCTCACCTTTCTGTGGCTTCGTTTTCCTTGCCCTCTCATTATACCTATCTTTCTCTTCTTCACTCAGGGCCCTCCATGCCTTCCCCACTTCAATTTTTTCTTCTCTTGCGTTTTTACACTTCTCACCTCGTTTAGCCATATACTCCCTTCTGAACAACACAAGCCCACTGTGGACTCCTTTGCTTGTGGACCCTTCCCCTTCTTCCAACACCATCTCGTATAGTTCTGCAAAGTCATCAAGGTACCATCATTAAATCATAATTTTAATACATTTACTACACATCTAGTTCTTTCCAGATTCGTTATGGTCATTTCCAATTAATTCATTGTCATTTACAATATGGCCATTACAGAGTGACAGTAAGGATGCTGGTATGAATATGGTCGTTTCCAGTTAATTTATTGTCATTACCAATATGCCCATTATAGACTAACAGTTAGGTCAGTACTATGAATATGGTCATTTCCAATTAATTCATTGTCATTTACAATATGGCCATTACAGAGTGACAGTAAGGATGCCGGTATGAATATGGTCGTTTCCAGTTAACTTATTGTCATTACCAATATGCCCATTACAGACTAACAGTTAGGTCATTATATGAATATGGTCATTCCCACTTAATTCATTGTCATTACCAACATGGCCATTACAGTCTGACAGTAAGGTCATTACTATGAATATGGTCATTTCAAGTTCCTTCATAGTCATTTACCAGTTTGGTATTGTCATTTCCAGTTTATTCATATAATCTTTCCACTCATTCAGACAGTAAGGTCATTACTATGAATATGGTCATTTTAGGTTCGATCATAGTCATTTACCAGTATGTTATTGTCATTTCCAGTTGTTCATATAATTTTTCCAGTCAATCAGACAATTTTCCTACTGATTTCAAAACCCATTTTTCCAGTTCTCAACTACGTTATTAAAAACAGAATAGCTTGCCATAGCGACTCAGCATAAACCCTTAATCGCCATTCCTGTCATTCACAAACTTCATCGCGTCATATCTAAATATTGCCCTATCATTGATTCCCAGACTCACCCAGAAACGTCGACCACAGCACGAAACTTAAATACTTGAACTTACCTCACTGAAATGCTGTTGATGCATGTTAACTGCAATGGTGAATCACCGTGCGCCAACCTTCGTCTTTCCACACAATCAGTCAGACGCGACCACGTTCGCCCTTCGAACAGCACGCCCTTCCACTTCCAACTCCTCTGCTCTCTTACGCACACACTATTTCGGGGTCCTCAACTGTCCAGCTTGCCGGCGTTTTTAGGGCAACAATGGGGATGGTGGAAGCGAGAAACCGGGAAGCACGACGGTCAGTGCAGGAGTGTTCGCGCGCGCCTTCTCTCTCTCCGCTTTCAAACGCTGACTGACAGGGGCTGTTTTGTAATTGTGCAACATTTGCATAATCCCAAATCAGGCAACACTTCCCTATCTGGTAATACATTTGCTTAGCTTCCCATTCTGACATTTTATTATTTCAGCCTTCTTTATCTGTCATTTTCCCCAAAAAAATATTTTTTTAGTCCTATTTATAGGACACTGAGAGAAATTTTTTATATAGATATACAATTTTACTCTTCATTTATTATTATGTTGACTTTGTTTACATGAGGTGTAATGTATACTCTTCTGATTTTATTTATAAGGCACTTCTAACATATTTTACATAGATAAAAAAAACCTTAAACTGTATTAACTCTTCATTAAAATATAGTAACTTTTCTAACTTTACCCCTATTTAATATATACACCTTTTAAAAAACATGAATATCTACATTATAATAAATGAATTACCATATAGTATATTCATGGTAAAAATTTAGTGAAGCGACTTATAAATAGGATTTAAAAAAATTCTCTCTCTGCCTTATAAATAAGACCAGATGAGTATTTAATAAGGATAAAGTTGAAAAATTATTGAATTTTAAATGAAAGTTAATGAAATTTAAGATTTTTCTTAGTATGTGTAAAATATGTTGGAAGTGAGTTATAAATAAGAACAGAAGAGTAGATAACCAATTTGTGAAGGAGATTAGCTGAGTTAGTTATTTGTAATAAATGTATGTTTTCTTTCTTAAAATACTCTTGTAATCATATGCATTGGAACTATCTTTAATAGAAACTCATAAAATGTTTAATTACCATAGAAATTACTTGGAGGCAAAATGGATAAACATTAGAGATAAAATAGAATAGAGTCTAATATTCAAAAACAAAATGAATCTTCAACTAGCTTTTATACTAAGAATTAAAGGTTGTATAATTTAAAAGTATCAAAATCTGGATATGCCAATTCGTCTTGTGCAGGCAAAGAGGCGATCCTACCATACACTACTTTTTATCCTTTCATTATGAAAGACCAACATGTCCGAGAGCTAACAGAGTTGAAAATTAAGCATTATGATAGACACCCTCTACAAAGGTTATTACCTGGATCACACGGGTCCCAAATATTGCTATAAATTTGTAAATATTTCATGCAAACAAAACAATACTTTTATCTGGGTACTAACTGGGTGATAGAAATTTCATTTATTGATGCTGAATCATGATTGCCATGTTTTTTGTATGGAAATGTTTCTAAAAGGAAACCAGGTTCTTTAGGTTGAGGCAAATCTCCCTCACTGCTTAACATTACAACCACAGACGCCATGTTTGGTCTATCATCAGGATGATTTTGCACACAAAGAAGACCGATATGGATGCATCTCAATACTTCTGATTCATTATAAGGTTCTTCCATATGTGGATCAATCAATTCAAGTGGGATTCCCTCCTTCCACAACCTCCATGCCTACAGAAATTCAAACATATATAATCTATCATTTTTCTATATATGGCTTGTGAAAGATAACAGAAAAAAGTGTAAGTGAGGTTTGTCACTAACAAGCCCAATAAGGTTGACATTCTTGTTTGCCAAGGAGAATGCTCCATTTTTCTTTCCACTTACTATCTCGAGCAATAAAATTCCAAAGCTGAAGACGTCAGATTTCATGGAGAATGACCCATAAATTGCATATTCAGGTGCCATATAACCACTTGAAAAAGAAAAAGTAATCATCAATGACTTCATATATCATTTTTAAACATGTGTATAAATACAAATAAAAAAAGTAATGAAGATGTATACTCACTATGTACCGATAACTCTCCTTGTATTTTCTACATTTTCATCTTTTCCAAATGTTTTTGCCAAGCCAAAATCTGATATTTTCGGATTCAAATCATTGTCTAGTAATATATTACTTGCTTTGAGATCTCTATGAATGATTCTTAATCTTGAATCTTGATGAAGATACGTAAGTCCTCGGGCAATTCCACATATAATGTTGAAGCGCTTGAACCAACATAAGAGTTTCCTTTGGGTAGGAGAACCTGTAAAGTTCCAAAAGTACACAAATTAGTTGTTATCAGACTTGAATTTAAAACCATTGATATTCAGTTGTCAAGAAACGAACCAAAAATAAATGAATCTAAACTCTTGTTTGACATGTACTCGTAAATGAGCATTTTCTCCTCTCCTCCAATGCAGCAACCAAGAACTTTAGCAAGATTTCGATGCTGAAGTTTGGCACACAACATAACTTCATTCTTGAATTCCCTCATTCCCTGGTGAGAATTTTGTGAAAGTCGCTTCACAGCAATCTCTTGTCCCCCACCTAATGTTCCCTAACCATTAAAAGTATTGTCATCGACATCATAAATCAACAGAATGAAACTATACTTGCTTCACAATCTTATTTGTTGGTTTTGTGAGTTACCTTATATACGGGTCCAAAACCACCTTGGCCAAGCTTATTTTCATCTGAGAAGTTCTGGGTAGCACTAGCTATTATAGCAAAGTCATAGAGAGGAAGGTCCATATCTCCTTCTGGGACTTCATCAGTATTTTCTATGGACAAAGATTTCCTCAATTAATTGAGAAAATATTTTCACTCAAGCAAACTAAAAGACAGAAAGTTATACCTGTTAAAGAGCAACTAAAAAAAGAAAGCCAACCAAACCTGAGAAATGCTTACCTTTGGATTTTCTTCTGCTCTTATAAATATAGAGGGAGGTCAAAAGCATCCAAAGTGCAAAAACAGTAGCCGTTATCGCAGCTACTTTAATCTTGTATGAATTAGAACCTTCATGTTTGGCTTTAATTCGCGCGCAGAAATGAACAAATAGTTAGTGAGGTAACTAATTGAACGCTTTGAAAAATGAATAGATAACATTAAATGGAATATACCTATATCTGTAGAAGCAAGGCGAATATATAGATCTTGGCCAGCATCATTTGACATTTGATTCAAATCAAGTAGATCACCAAACCACATGACACAGCCACTTCCTCCTCCCCTAATATCTGAAAAAGAATAAGCAGTACAAGAACAATTTTCCCAACATTTGGCTTTGCACTCGTCAAGTGTCATACTTGCATTGACCCAAGTATATGTAGTATCTGGTAATTTAAGGTTACTATATTTAACAAAATTGTCTTTGCCTTTAACTTTACAACTCCAAGGTTTACTGCGAACACACCCTCCTGTCCAGTCATACATGTCCCAATTCTTAGGTGATTTTGGCTCAAATCCTTTCAAGCATTGGCATAAGGTTGAGTCAACAATGGCACAAATTCCAAAAGCACCACAAAGATTATATCTTCCACAATTGTCTCTTGGAACATCGCCAAAAGACTTCCAAGTTTGATCCTCTTCAACCCACATGAGATTTTGCAGAGAGTTTCTTGTCTGGTTCAAGACTCTGATAGAGACCATTGACTCATTTAAGGGAACATACATGTAGTACACCTCATCCTTGTTAGACACAAGCGTTGCATTATAAAGCAACATCTTATTTGATGAAGGAGTATCAACAAAATGATCACCATTCCAAGGGCCACTCCTGTAATATTTTGTCCGACCTTGCCAAGTATATATTTCTGGATAACTGTGAAGCATGAGCTCACATGTGAAATCTCCTGGAGAAGGGTCATCCCAATTCTTCCATGCTACTAAACGCCGGTTCAGACCGGTTCTCAAGTCCCATCCAAGCTTCATTCCTGGTAAAAATACGTTAGAGTAATGGTCGAAGCTTTGCCACAAGTAGTTTTGTGGATTCTGGTCTTTGTCGTCTCTTAGTACCAAGTTTCCAGAGTCTAAAAGCTGAACAATAGGACTCATCAACGCCTTTGTTGTCGTCGTCGAGTTTGCAACCCAAAGAAGAGTCTTATTTTGGCTGAGAACAACAAGATGTCCCTCTTTGTTTATGCTCATCATGCCAAGCCTGTCTTTGGCTGGTTTTTCGCGGTTGGCAACCCAAAGGATATATCTAACTGGAACATTCTTGTACCAGAGTCCAACGTAGCGGTTTGTGGAACTACCTGGGCTGAAAAATCCCAGTTCAAATCTTCCATCTTTAGATACCAAGGTGGATTTTCCATCATCAACCAGAGGCTGAGACTGCGTAATAGTATCGGTGGTTGCCGTGGCCAATAATGATGGCGAGAAGAATAAAAGCTTACTGAAAAATAGAAGTAGCAAACAATAATGAAGGATTGCCATTATTAGAAATAATATTATGTTGGAGCTGCACGCATGATCAAGCAAAGTCGGAAGAAGAAGCACGATGATTGGTGACTTGGTCGCACGTTTGATCCTTGAAAAATCATAGTTTAGACATGTCAGGCAGCGAACTTGTAACTGGGCAACAAGATGAAAATGCACGAGAGGGAGTGATGTGCGTGTTTTTGTAATTAATTTCATGTGTTGAGGGCAATACATTATTCCAAGTCCAAATACCTTTGAAAATTAATTGTCATGATAGAAAATAGAAAGCAAGTTTATTATAGAGACAAGAAAGCATTTGGATCAGCCCACCAAATACTACTCCGCTCAATACTATGTACATAAGAGACTAACTGCTCATATCTATCTTATTTATTAAAGGTTTCTCCTTATGCTCTTTATTATAAATATTAATTGCCTTTATAAGTTATTAAATATTTGGTAAAAGTTCAAAATTAATTGGGTTTTTTAATTAAAAAAAAAACACATTGACGTACTTATGAAAAGTAAATACTTTCATGCAACTATTTTTTTTAAAATTTTTGTAGCTTAGTCGTTTGTTTTAGGAAAAATAACATAAAAAGAAGTTGAAAATTGTTATATTTCAATTCAGACACCTAAGAAGTCAATCTCATGAAAAGAAGTGATCGATAATTGATTTGGTATTTTGTAAATATAGTTAAATGACAAAAATGTTCTTGCATCAAAAAATTTATTAACAAGATGTAAACTGACAATAATAAATATTAAACAGCAAATGACAAAAAATATACTGACAATGACAAGTTATTTATTAATAAGTTGTAAACTAATAATAACGAATGTTTATCAACCAATAACAAGAAATGTATTGGTAATGGCAAATTTGATAGCTTTTTTTTTAAAAAAAAAAAATTGGCACAAGCGCATTTTAGTCATTTTACTTCATTTGCAAAATATCATATCAGGCACTACTTCCTTTTCTGGGATTTTGACCTCTTAGGTGTTTGAATTGGAATATTATAATTTTCAATTTTTTTGGTGTCATTTTCCCTTTGTTTTATATGTATCGGGTTGAAGGAAGTACAATAGTAGAAAATAAAATAGTGCAAGTATAGAAAATAGTACTCCGCTGGTCCTATATATAAAACCTATTTTACATGTTTATTAATTTTTTTCAAATTAACTCTATTGATATTTTTTTAACAATAATCAAATAGGGAAAAGAGAAGGGGAATTAAGGAAGATCATAAAGTATTTTAGAAAAAACATATCATATTAACTAATTTAACTAATATATTTAATTTACTTAAATTAGTTAATTAGAAAATATATTAAGGATCAGGGAAGTACTACACAAACAGCTTTTGTCACCACTTTGAATGCTAGCTAATTATGAAACGTACAGAAATCAAGAATAGCAAATAAACAATATGATCCCATACTTAGGAGGATAGAAAAAATAACTCGAAGGGACTGCACAGCCAGAAAATAGTCCTACATATGAATGACACTATGAACATCCGACTAAATACTATGATGCAACATATGCATTGTAATCCGAAAAGTGATACTATGAACAATATACTCAAACAAACCACTTTGGATGCTAAATACCAAATATAAACCAGGGTCAAGAAAGCATACAGAATACATGATCTCACTTGGGAAGATACAAACACCGAAAAACATAAAACAACAAAAAGGAAAATCTCAAACAAAGGGAACACAATAGGCTCACACGATGGTGCTCTCAAAAGCAATGGAAAACCATAACCAGAATAATGAAAGGATGAAGAAGAAGAGTATTACAAGTTTTTTAAGTTGCGTTCTCTATCTACTCATCATCTTCTAACCTTGTTTAGTTTAATACACAGCTCTTCATTCTAGCCGTTGTAACACTTTCGAGTAAGAAGATGAAGCCATTAACTCATCGATCATCCTCAACCTTCTTCCATTATTTCTCTTCTTTTTCGCTGACACAATCATGTGAGAGAGAGAGAGAGAGAGAGATGAGAGGAAATTTCAAATTTTGTATGCGTTGTATTTGAGATGAGATGATGATAGTGACGATTGATAGACACTTAATTATAGAAGAGATGAATTTTGTGTTTTATAGATATTGGAGTCACGTGGGAATAGCAAGAACCACCGCTTTCCCAAAAGTAACAGATAAGCTTTTCATATACATGCAAAGCTCAAAAGCTGAAAACTGCATTGTCCACAATCGCCGGCCACGGAAGAATGATATATCAAGATAATGAAAGATTTTTCTCAATTTTAAAAAAATATCTCTCCCCTGGTGATTTGAGGGCGGATGAGAATTATTACATGCTTTTGATCTCGCAACATCTTAAATTTTAATATAAATACATTATGTGTTATCTTGTTACTCCTTCCGTCCTAATCAGAGAGTTAGTTTCGGTTCAATATATAAGATTTATTTCACATGTTTATCAATTTTTTTCTAATTAATCATATTGATATTCTCCTAACAATAATCAAACAGGAAAGGGAGAAAGGAAATTAAGAAAAATATTTATTAGGGTGTTTTAATAAATATTCTTAATCTACTTAAATTAGTTAATTAGGTCTTACATTAAAGATAAGAGGAGTGTTTGTTGGAAAATTATTTTGGAGTTTCTCTTTATCTCTTAATTGCTGAAGGATTTAAAAACGGAACTTGTGCTTTTAATTTTTTTCAAATTTTTAAAATTAAATACATAAAATTTATTATTTGATATTATACTACATCTAGTTCTTAATACAAGAGTTACTTGATTTGGGTATATTAAAAGAAATTAATTTAGTTAGTTATTTATAAAAATATGAGTTGATTTCATTTAATCATGATTGCTTTTAAAAGAAAACTCCTTAATATATGTAATCATTAGAATACTTTAAATAATAAATTATAAATTTTAACTAATTAACCCTTATATTAAGTACAGATATAATTTAGTGGTAGGCAGTCAAAGGCAAAGCCCAAGAAAACAATGAGAACTGCTTTCACACCATAAATAGAGTCCAAGGTATAAAAGCGGGGACCAATAACGGATCGGGCTTGCTGACCGAAGGTAAGTTCCATTATTTTTTTTTTTTCCTTTTTATGTCAAAAATCCAAGGTATGTCGGCTCAATTAGCCTCAGTTATGGAAATACGAAGATTAATGTGCTTTTCTTGAAATCTGAAGCTTCAGTATATTTTTAGAAAATTAAATCATGTTTTTGATGCTTTAACTAAAGAGGAACTGTCTACTTCTTTTAGTTTGGATCACTGTTTGGACTATTTTAAGAATTTGTGCTTGAAAAATAGTTTAGGATTCAATCTCCTTTTACATTAATTTCTTTTTTTGTTTAGGCGTGTTGCCTTTTTTTCATTTGTATCAAAAAAAAAATTGTCTCATTGGTTATAGGAGAGGGCACATGAGTCATCCCACTTTTGGAAGAAAGAAAGAAAAGGAAAAAAAATATTCACAAACGCCACCAAAATTTTCAACTATCAATTTTCTAAGGGTTATTTTGGTCAAGACATTTTTTAAGAGGAAAAAGAACGATTCCTTCGACAGTAATTTGAAAGATTCGAGCTCCCTCTGTGAGTAGTTTCATTATGCGTTGCCTAGCCTGCTGCTGCTGATCCAACCACTTTTTATTTTTTTTCGGTAAAATTAGTTAACAAAATTTTTTGATCGGACAAAGAAATTTAACAAAATTTGGTTGCTTTTCTTTACTAGGCAAAATAATACCCCAGTTTATAGTTTAACTTAAATTACAAACTAGATCTTATATTAATATATTAAGAACCAGAGGTAATACTTAACAATATTTTGGGTACCTACTGATCAAATTAATAACAATGTTGCCAAACACTACATTTGTGTTCTCTCCTTGGACCTTGATGAATAATTCTTACTTCCATAGGAAAAATCTATTAGTGATAATTAAGCACAGTGCAGGTATAAGAAAAAGAGTTAATTAAGCACATGTAGTATGTAGTCAAAGAGAAAATTAGGTACTTTATTAGATATAAAATATTAATAATACTTTATCCCTTTCGTCAAATTAATTAATTTATTCTACGTTATTATAATTTTTGTTGATGATCGATTACTGATCGCAACCTCCAATTCAAATAATTCATTATTAATTTTAGCATTATCCAAACAGATCACAGTCGAAGATTTCAAATTAAAATTATTATGTGCCTAGCCATATAGCCTAGAATAAGACAGGCTTAAACAGAACCAATTAATGCTATATTATACTTTGTTGGTTCTATTTATAAGATACTTTCAGTGTGTTTCACACAAACTAAGAAAAACTTTAAACTTCATTAGTTCTCATTTAAAATTTAATAATTTTTCAACTTTATCCCTATTTAATATTTTTATATCTCATGTAAACAAAGTCAACAAAATAATAAATAAGGGGTAAACTTATATATCCATACAAAAAATTTCTCTCAGTACCCTATAATATGACCAAAAAATATCTTCTCTCTCTGCACTATAAATAAGACCAGAGAAGTACATACACAAAAAAAGGTGTATAATGGACAGGCTAGACCAGACCAGAGTCCAATCTAAAGTCTAGTCTAATTTTTGATTGGGCTAGATTTGGTAGCCCATGGTCTGGTCCAGTCCAGTAGTGACTTGAGGTTGGGCTGGACTGGACTTAATTTAACAGATTACGTAGACTAATCCAAGTAATCTAGAACCTCAATTTTTTTTTTAAAAAAAAAATTTGTGTATGAAATCAAGATTTCATATTAGTAAACACAATTAGAACAATTAAAAAAACTATAATGATATAATAATCATCCCAAACATTAATACTTAATCATATATTCATAAGAATTTCTAACAATATTAAATAACAATAAAAATAACATTCTAAATTACTAAATTTTTTTTAAAAAAAATCACCTAGTCTAGACTGGAATAGTGTAGGTGGTCCAACTATTTAGTCTTGAATCTAGTTTAACCCGACCAATTAGATTAGTCCTGGTCTGTTTTTATCATATTGTTTATTTGGATTAAACTGAACTAAGCCGAACCACCTCAGGTTACACTGGACTAAAACGGATCACCGGGTTTTTGCACACCTTTTTATACACACCTAAGAAATGAGTACAAGTAATTTTGCAGGTGGCTATCACCATATGATCACAATTGGACACCTAATGCTCCCATTAGTGCTAGATAATAATGATGCTCGTGATTCTGAGAAACCAGGTATATATGCTTTTTCTTGCAGACAATGATGTGCACTTAGCTCAATAATTCAATCGCGAGTAGAGGCATACGCAAACAACAGTTCATCCACTGAGAATTTTTGGGTACCAGATTATTCCAACATAGAGATTTGTGCAACTGACTTCCTGGGCTGAAACCTGAAAGAAAGAACCCACTTCAAATGTTTCATATCTTTGGACACCAACGTGGTCCTGAAGGGGTTGGGAATGTGTGAAAAAATATTATTTTATGTTTAGTACTTCCTACCATTAAGGAAGCAGATTCATAGAGGTTAGAAGTTTGTGGGTACGAATATAGCATGCATTGTATTACGTTCGCGAGTCATATGATTAAGATGTATAGTTGTAATCAGAATAAAAGCAGCATGATTCTATCGTGTGATAATAACAATAACAACAAGTCTTATTTTATCAGCTAAAAATAATACTACCATAGTACCAGTAAGAGATGAAAATCATCTCCGCAACAACCATCAATTCATAAAAACAGAAAAATAGCACGCTTTTCCTCCTAATTATCTTTCCCAAGCAAAAATCTATAAAGACATAATGAACACCCCTATCTCCGGCCTTAAAAAATATCATAATCACTCTACCGGCTTAGCAAAAGCATCATAGTTAATTAGTTTTTTTTTTTTTCCTTTCTTTCGACTCATTTTTTTTCTCTCACTACAATATGGTAAGTACTGAATAAAACTAGGATCGCCGGATATGAGAGCTAGAAATGGAAGCCGCAACATCAGCAGTAGTTGCAGCTGCTTCATCTGTTGAAGAACATATGCAGGAACAATAAAACAATCAAAGCCTTATAATTCATGAGAGTTACATATAGTTTAATAGCAATGTGCTATCTCCTGTTCTAAATTTAAGATCTAGTTTGTAGTTTAAGAAATGATTTCTACTTTGCCACTTCATCTTTCTTTTCTTTTACTGACTTCTCAATAGTGGTTTTCTATAAGCAAACACAAAACATCCATCTTTGTGCTTTACAGTTTTTGACTACATTTATACTGGTGGATCAAAGAAAACTTTAACCTTTAAGGGTGAAGGTCGAGGAAGAAGAACAACCTAATGGAATTAATTGATGGTTGTTGGGGATATGCTTTCAATTTATGACTAGTACTGTTGTAGTATGTGTTGCTTTCTTTCTGACATTTGACTGCAACTAGATACCTTAAATGACAGGCCAAACATGGCCTTAATAATTGTGATGCTAAGCAGCGAAAATTCTTTACTTGATCAGTCCCTTATGCAGGTCGAGTAATTCATTGTTCTTGCACATGTAGGTTAAGTAAATATATATAATGTCCTAAATGTATCGCTCTGCAAAGCAATATGCCGAAAAAGCTTACATAATTATAACTTATGCAGAACAATGTTTATTGGCCAATTTACTATTTCTCGTTATTTATCATGCCTATTAATGTGGTGAAGAATTACATACAATCTAATGTTCCTGTATATATCATGTAGAAGAGCAATGTCAAAGAAACAGGACATTTATACGAACTTGTTAACATATGCATATATTATTCTGAATATAACGTATGGCTTCTAACTTAATAGCTAATGTCTGTTTCACCATTTGAGTTGAATTTCTGGGAAAGATTAGGAAACAAGAATCTCTCTCGTGCTTAACTATAAGCAAATGATTCTCAGACATTCTCAATTGTCACCTAATCTCAACATTGCAAAAACAAAGGCCTCCAAAAACTGCAATTTATGGCTTCCAGAGCTGAAATTTAAACCTGTTCGTCATTTCATACATAAACACTTGCGGCAACTGATATTAGTCAATCAAAAACAATGCAAGAACACTACATACAGCAGCACAAAGTTGCTTGCAAAATTTTAAGAGAGTTTAATTGATAATCATCTGCGCCATCTGGTTTTTGTATAAAGTATAAAATTCACCTGCAAGATAGAAACTGAGTAGAAAAAGAAGTCCTTTAATTTATCTGGCCTCTAACTCAGTAAGGGATGTTTCATTGATTGAAGAAGTCACAATAGTTGAACTTTCTCCCATAATTGAAGTCTTGTTTAAAAGGAATTCAGGTTCTTTAGGTTGAGGCAAGGTGACTTCACTACTCAACATCACAACCACAGAAGCCATATCTGGCCTATCTCCAGGATGATGTTGTACACAAAGAAGGCCAATATGGATGCATCGCAATACTTCTGATGCAATACAAAATTCCCTCAAATTTGCATCAATCAACTTTAGTGGGATGCCATCTTTCCACAACCACCATGCCTGCAACAACTCAAAATCTTTAAATTTCTAGTTTATTCAAGTTAAACATGAGGTTAGGTTATTAATTACTCACATGTCCAATGAGATTAAGACTCTGGTTTGGGTGGGAGAGCCCTCTATTTTTCATTCCACTCACTATTTCCAATAGTAATATTCCAAAACTAAATACGTCAGATTTGGTAGAGAATAAACCATCAATAGCATATTCGGGTGCCATATAACCACTGAAAGAAATCACAAATTTGTGGTCATCAAGTTTAATAAAAGTAGGAATATCAAAAGTGATCACAGTATAAAGGAATACTCACTATGTTCCAATCACTCTATTTGTATTCTCTTCAACTTGATCTCCTCCAAAGATTCTTGCTAAGCCAAAATCCGATATTTTTGGATTCAATTCATTGTCTAATAATATATTACTAGCTTTAATATCCCAATGAATAATCTTCAATCTGGAATCTTGATGAAGATACATAGGCCCACGAGCAATTCCACATATAATATGAAAGCGCTTGGACCAATCTAATAGTTTACTTTGAGTAATAGAACCTGTAAAGTTAATTTGACAGTCAACTTTATGTGAGGCACATATAATGAAACCATAAATATGATAACAAATGCTTTTACAGTGACACAAACCAAAAATTAATGAATCTAAGCTCTTATTGGGCATGTATTCATATATGAGCATTTTCTCTCCTCCTTGGATATAACAACCAAGAACCTTAACGAGATTTCGGTGTTGAAGTTTGGCACACAATAAAACTTCATTCTGAAATTCTTTAATTCCTTGATTAGAACTCTGTGAAAGTCGCTTGACAGCAATCTCTTGCCCATTAGGCAAGATACCCTGAAAATTTACATTGTTTGGATGATTGTCAAACTAGCTAGGATATCATTTTTCAGAACAATACTGCATGCTTTCTTGCAATTAACTAACTTGTTATTTCTTTCTCCTTTTTTCCTGAATTGTTATTATATTTTTGGTTGCATGTTTACCTTGTACACAGGTCCAAAACCACCTTGGCCAAGCTTGTTGTCAATGGAGAAGTTATTAGTAACACTAACTATTACAGCAAAGTCAAAGAAAGGAAGCTCTATGTCTCCTTCAGGGCCATCAACATGATTTCCTGCTAACAAATGTTTTCTCCTTTTTTGGCTCCACAAAATAAGATAAGGGGAGAAAAAAGTAAAGGCAACGGAGTGAGAGTGTTTACCTTTAAACTTGGTTCTGCTGTTGTAAATATAGAAGGAAGCAAAAGAAAACACCACAGCCATTAAAATAGTACTTGTCATAACAATCACCATGATCTTGTTTCTGTCTACATCTTCCTGTTCAGCTTCAGAACGAAATGAACTTGCAATTAGTATAGACAAAAAATGAGGTTCCCTGAAATAGTTCAAATTATTATTGATAAAAGGTTATACCTGTTTCTGGAGCAGCAAGGCGAATATAAATAACTTGATCAGGATCCGAAATACGTTTCATGTCAATTAGATCTCCAAACCAGATGGCACACCCACTACCTCCTCCGCTGATATCGGAATTAGCATAAGCTGTACAAGAACAATTTTCCCAGCATTTGGCTTTGCACTCTTCAAGTGTCATACTTGCGTTAACCCAAGAATGTGTTGTGTCTGGCAATTTCAACCCACTAAATTTGAGAAAATTGTCTCTTTTTTTAACCTTACAACTCCATGATTCACTACGAATACATCCTTGGGTCCAATCCATTACTTCCCAATTTCTTGGTGATTTTGGCTTGAACCCTTTCAAGCACTGACAGACTGGCGTCTCATCAATGATGCAATTTCCGTATGGACCACAACGATTATATCTATCACAGCTATCCATTGGCAGATAAACGAAAGTGCTCCAACTTTTTTCATTTTCAATCCATATATAGGTCTCAACTGAATATGTCGTCTGGTTCAAGACCCGCCTTAAAATCAGTGAATCATTTCTAGGAGCATATGTGAAATACACCTCATCCTTGTTAGAGACAAACTTCAAATCATCAATCCAATTTTTCTTCGTTCTAGGGGCACCACTAAATCCAAGACCATTCCAAGGGCCAATTCTAAAATACTCTTTTTGACCCCACCAATAAACTATTTCAGGATAATTGTGAACTACAAGCTCTGCTGTGAAATCTCCAAGTGAGGGGTCATCCCAACTCTTCCATGCAGTGAAACGTCGATTAAGACCAGTTTTCACATCCCAACCTAACTTCATTCCTGGTAAAAGAGTATCAGAAGGATAGTCAAAGCTTTGCCACAAGTAGTTTTGGGCACTCTGGTCTTTCTCATTTCTTATTACTAAGTTTCCTGAGTCTAAAAGCTGTACAATTGGACTCAAGGCCTTTCTTGTTGAATTTGCCAACCAAATAATATTTTCATTTTGGCTAAGAAGCACAAGGTTTCCCTGTGTGTTTAAGCTCAACATTCCTGAATTGTCTCTGATTGGTTTTTCTCGATTGGCTACCCAAACAATAGTTCTACGACGGATTCTTTTGAACCAAATTCCAACATAACGGTTTGTGGAACTACCTGGACTGAAGAAACCCAATTCAAAGATTCCGTCTTTAGACGTCAAAGTGGTTGTTCCATCATCAGGAAGTGGCTGAGAACGTGTAATGATGTCAGTTGCAGAGACCAATACAGAGATTGATAGAAGCATATTGGCAAGAACAAGCATAGAAGGAAGGATGGCCATTGCTTTAATGAATGTGATGGCAAATTAAACAAATATATTCACATGATGCAGAAGCAATAAGAACTAACAATGACAGACGAAGCACGTTGGTTGCCCCGACCCCATGTGTCTCACGCAAGAATCTCTTAAATGTCATAGTAAGAAATGGTCTTTTCTTAGGATAATTTCAGGACCATCACATATGCTTCCAGTTCGGGGACCACCTCAGCTGAACAAACCCAGTTAAAAGCAAAGCTTCCATCTTTATAAACCTAGCTTACTTTCGGTGCCAATTGCATTAGAGAGAGAGAGGGAAATATCATGGATAAGAACTGAGAGTGTTCAGTCACATATGGCCATTGCTTTAATAATTGGATTCTACAACACATGCATCCACTATTAATTAATTTGACGCAGTTATGTGGGCACCGGCCAGAAGCCAAGGTTGACTTAGTAGGTATCCCATAGCCCTGTAACTATACATTTTAAGGTTCTTCCTTTGTTGTGACGGTGTTTGACAGAAATGAACATTAATGCATTATGGCAAGGCCTTCATTCTGACAATTATCGTCGATTCGTTATCATCATCATCTACCATCATTTTGTCTGATTCTCCTTACGCAAGAGAAATGGGCTTCATAGAGCTAAAAGGAACTAGTAAAGTTTGTTTCCTGAAGTTCATAACCATGTGGCCTTTAATTAACCATTCCTCTTCTTCACATTTTGTTCTTAATTTCAACGTAAGAACCAATAATTTGGGCGCCAACGGGCACAAGATCAGAAGCAGAGATTCCTCAAGGCCGTCGACAGTGATGACTTACTTTATTGGTAAAGGTTGACGTGTCAACTCACCCCCCCCCCCCAAAAGTTAAATATGGGCTTCAATCCAGCTTTATTCTTTCGGAAAGCATCACTTAATATTTACCACTTCAAGCAATAAATCTCAATCTTAGGATTTTGTTATATAAGTTCAAAGTCTTTTAACATGCTGACTAAGGATTGGCACCCCACCATTTAATTTGTATTTTCGCCAAGCGAAAACGAACACTTGCAACCGGCACAGCATTTTTCCCCCCTCTCCTTGTTAAACCATATTGAGCCAGGTTTGAGTATTATGAAACTTAAATAGGGACAGCTCTCCCAATTTAATTTCCTTCTAAAATTTTCGAGGTATCGTTCGGGACAACGAAGGGAAAAAAATGGATTATCACTTTCATAGGCTTCATAGGGCATAAATTATCTTGTTAGTTAAACTTGCTGCTAGTAGACATGGTTGTGTAGTCGGAATCCCAGGCCACCCAATTCTAATTGGTTCGGAACGGGCCTTCTTTATATTTACATATGAATAAGCATTTGCTTGAGTAAATTATGTACTTCTAGTTTTTAACTTATCAACTAATTTTGTCCAGCCACCTTGTTCTAATCGAGAAAGCTCTCAAATTTCATACCATATGAATTACTTTTCTGTGGGGATAGAACCTAAATGGATGAATAATCAGACAAACATAATTAACACATTTCCCCCTTCTTTAGTCGTCTTCCAACTAACATTCTTTTCTGCAGTATGGTTGACAAACCAATCACAATTAACTAAAATAATTTGGTAAAGACCACATACCGAATCCTGTAATGCAAGAGATGATAAATTATAGAATATGTTTAATTTTTCTTTTATATTCCTGTGCATTCTCAATAATTGAACAAATATCAAAATGAGGACAACAATTGCCTCCGCACACTGCAATTTAAATCCCACCTGACTAAGAGCTACGCAGATTGGCTTACTCTTAAATATTGTGAAAGCAGAAGATAACCCAAGAGACCTAATGTTTTTATATCTTTGGAGGTGTTGTGTTTGGGGTGGGGGTGGGGGTGGGGACCAACCTCCTTCCAACTAATTTTCCTCCCATGTGGATAGTCGAAAAAAATAGTAATAACTAATAGCTGATGGAACTTGGAAGAAAAAGGATCAAATTTTGGGAAAGCAGGATAAAAGGCTTCAAATACAGCAAGAACATTTCTACATGCCAAAACAAAAAAATTCAGACTCCTGGCCAAGAACACTTTCCTCATTTTGTCATGTAAAAGGAAAAACAAAATGTCATGCACAGGTCACATTTCTTTTGTTCAGGTGTGGAAAAGATCACTGGAATAGCACATAGCAGCATAAAAATGGTAAGCAAGCAACAAGCTAAGTTGAAATCAAACATCCGATTTAAGAGAGTTCTAGTCTATAATCAGTATCATCAAAATATAAGTAACTGGTCCGTTTTCAGTAGAAGAAAAAAGGAAAGTTAAAATCTTTCTCTATCTGGCCTCCGGCAGGGAAATAGATAATTCGTTGGTGGAACAAGTGATAAGATCGCCAGATGAGGAAGTTGCTTTGACTGAGATTTTCTTCATTAGGAAACCTGGCTCCTTTGGCCAAGGTAAAGCAATCTCACTGCTCAACATCAATACAATTGATGCCATGTCTGGTCTATCATCAGGATGGTGTTGCACACAAAGAAGACCAATATTGATGCAGCGCAATGCTTCTGACTTAACAACAGAATCCCGCAAGCTTATATCAATCAATTCCAGTGGAATTTCTTCCTTCCACAACCTCCATGCCTGCGAAAATTCAGAACATCCGTCAAATGCCAGTTCATCTTAAAGGTAAAAAATAAAGTTAGACTATTTGCAACTCACATGCCCGATAAGATTAATATTCTCGTTTGGCAAAGACAGCCTTCTGTTTTTTATTCCGCTTACTATCTCCAATACTAATATGCCAAAGCTAAATACATCGGATTTGACGGAAAATAGCCCATCAAAGGCATATTCAGGTGCCATATAACCACTAAAAAGAGTCACAAATGAGTTAATTACATCTTTAATAATGTGTAGATATGCAAGCCAACATAAAATTAAAAGACACTCACTATGTGCCAGCCACTCTCCTTGTATTTCCTTCGACTTGATCTCCTCCAAATATTCTTGCCATGCCGAAATCAGAAATTTTTGGAGTTAACTCATTGTCCAATAATACATTACTTGCTTTGAGATCCCTGTGGATAATTCTTAATCTAGAATCCTGATGAAGATAAAGAATCCCCCGAGCTATTCCACATATAATGTTATAGCGCTTGGGCCAATCTAGCAATTCACTTTGAGCAGTAGAACCTGAGTTTCAAAGTTATAAAACTCATTGTTATCCAAGATGAAGTTAGGGAAATAGACAAATATGCGGACTAAGAGTTTGGCAAGGACACTAACGAAAAATGAATGAATCTAAGCTCTTATTGGGCATGTATTCATATATGAGCATCTTCTCTTCCCCTTGAATGCAACAACCAAGAACTTTAACAAGATTTCGATGCTGAAGTTTTGCACACAAAACAACTTCGTTCTTAAATTCTTTCAATCCTTGTCCGGATCTTTGTGAAAGCCGCTTGACAGCAATCTCTTGTCCATTTGCCAGTATACCCTAGGAGTTTATATTTTTAATATATCATCAATCGTGATAAACAAGAAGCATAGCACGAAATGTTTTTGCTTTTGTTTAACATGAATATTGCATGTCTACCTTATATACAGGTCCAAAACCACCTTCTCCAAGCTTATTGTCAGTTGAGAAGTCATTAGTAGCACTGGCTACTACAGACAGGTCATAGAAAGGAAGTTCCATGTCGTCTTCTGCGCCTTCATCATTATCTTCTGTTGGCAAAGTTTTCTGTGTTTCCACTGGAGTAAACTTGATAAAATTAGGAGCATAAATAAGAAATTTGTTAAATCTTTTGAGCAAATAGTCATATGCTAATTAATCATGTCCGGTTCAAACTTACCTTCATTATGAAAAGGAAAAGGAGAAGGCATTTGCACTAAAAAAAATGCTTACCTTCAGACTTTCTGTGGTTCTTACAAATGAAAAATAAAGTGAAAAACATCACAAGAGCCAAGAAAATGGCAACTGGTATCACAATCACCCTTATCTTCTTTCCATCTGCATCTTCACGGTCAGCTTCACAAATGATTGAACTAATAGTCAGTACACAGAAAAAAGAGGTAGTTATGCTGTCAAAAGATAACGATCATATGATCTACAAAAGGGTATACCTGTTTCAGGAACAGCAGACCGAATATATAGATCTTGCCCAGCACCTGAAACCTGTCTTATATCATTTAGATCACCAAACCAGATGATGCAACCGCTACCCCCTCTGCTGATATCTGAGTTACCATAAGCAGTACAGGAACAATTTTCCAAGCATTTGGCTTTGCACTCCTCAAGTGTCATAGTTCCATCAACCCAAGAATTTGTGGTATCTGGCAATTTAATCCCACCGAATTTAAGGAAATTATCTCTGTTTTTTACCTTGCAGATCCATGGTTCACTGTGGATACATCCTTGAGTCCAATCCATTGCATCCCAGTTCCGGGATGATTTTGGCTTGAATCCTTTCAAGCATTGGCATACTGGTGACTCACCCATGACGCAATTTCCAAATGGACCACAAAGATTATACTGATCACAATCATCTCTTGGCACAGAAGAAAAAGGCCTCCAACTTTTAGCTTCTTCAATCCATGTGAGACGCTGACGAACATATATTGTTTGATTCATAACAATTCTTGAAATTACTGACTCATGCCTTAGATTGTACATGTAATATACCTCATCCTTGGTGGATACAAATCTGAAATCGAAAACCATATTGTTCCTCAGCTCAGGAGCCCCACTAAAGCGAAGACCATTCCAAGGACCACTCCGGTAATACTTTGTTTGGCCCTTCCATATAATTCCCTCAGGGTTATTATGATTTACGAGCTCCCATATGAAGTCTCCTGGAGATGGGTCATCTGAGCTCTTCCATGCTATTATTCGTCGATTAAGACCAGTTCTCAAGTCCCATCCAAACTTCATTCCTGGCAAAAAGGTGTCAGAAGGATAGTCAAAGCTCTGCCACAAATAGTTCTGAGGATTCTGGTCTTCCTCATCTCTTAGTACCAGGTTTCCGGAGCCTAAAAGTTGTACAATTGGACTTGAGGCCTTTGTTCTTGAATTTGCCAACCAAACAACAGTATGATTCTGGCTGAGAATGGCAAGATGTCCCTCTATGTTTATGCTCAGCATGCTAGAGTTGTCTTTGATTGGTTTGTCACGGTTGGCAACCCAGACAACAGTTCTAACTGGGATCTTCTTGTACCAAATTCCAAGATAACGATTTCTCGAGCTACCTGGGCTAAAGAAACCTAGTTCAAAGCTTCCATCTCTGGAAACCAAGGTCCTACCATAAGGAAGCGACTGAAACTGGGCAAGAGTGTCAGTTGCATATGAAAATCGGGTACAGAATATAAAGAGATTTGTAAGAGCAAGCACATAATGAAGAATGGCCATTGCTCAAATGAAATGGTTTCACAAGTTAAAGATATATATCCTTGAAGTTGCCGCAGTAACAAGGGAACCAGAAGCATACAGATTAAGCAATCAACTCTTCCAAACCACAAAAGTCAAGTGACGGAGAAACGTTTGTTTGCATGCATTGACTTCATTATCTGCGTCAAGGATGGCTCTGCTAATTCAGGGATGGCACAAGATAGTTGGAATTCATCGTTCAAAATGTAAATATGAACTATCCTCGTTATTGTCATCTATAATAAAATAGGTTCGACTTCCTATTTCTACAGAACTAAATTAAAAAAATCATATGATTAATGAAAATCCAGGAATTTTTTCTGACACTCAATTGAATCGTCTGCCATCACGTGGTTCTCTGCTTCCCTATGCAGAAGAAAACTAAGTTTTCAACCATAAATGAAAGATAATTTTGTTCCTTAAGATATAATTGTATGAAATTGACCCATTTCTACCACAAACCTAAATTATATTTCAACTGAAGCCAGATCATATATGAAGGGAAAATTTTTCAGCAGTAAATAGTCATGCTGCAAGTCAAAAGATTTCACGGGAAGTGTCTGTTTCCTACTACAACCCCTAGAGTAATTTTAAGGGTAAAAATTTTAGTCCACAAACAGAGGGGCAACAAGGTAGAGATCCGCATGCCACTAAGTTTTCCTTTGATCTTTTGTTCAATCTGACTGAGCTTTTCTTGGCGAATCATTGTGAACCAAAATTGCAGTCGAAGTAGTCAGGATTAGATCCTGGCCAGTTCACTCAGGACTTCCTCTAACCACAATTTAGACCACTCTATAAGTTTTAAAATAATAATAATAACAATAATCTGAGTTCTCGTTGAAGGATTCCCTCTGACCATAATTTCGACCACTTTATAAGGTCAGGTCTCAATCTGAATGTTCAGGCCTTCTTTCTGACATTCGACAATATGATTATCATTATATGTCACCAACTAGTTCTCTGCTTTGCCCTATGCAAAGGAAACTAACTCTTCAATGATAAAGAAAAGTGATAACTTTATTATTTAAGACATAATATTATGACGTTGAGACATATGTACTAGACACTTCAATTTTATTCCAATTGAAACTAGATCATATGTGAACAGAAAAATTTTGAGAAGCGAATTAGTCATGCTCTAAGTCAGTAGTTTTCCCAGGAAATGCCTGTTTCCTACGCCTTTTCTTAGGACTGATATTTAGAGTAAAATTCTTAGTCCAGAAACAGGAGGGTTACCCGATAGATACATATCTCAATCGTAATTTTTCCTTTGCTGTTCCTTTCAACCTCATTGAGTTTTTCTTTGCCATTAATTTCTGAACCAGTTGCAGTTGGGATATTCAAGACTGAATATTTACCAGATCAGATTAAAAGGGTTCGAGCCTTAAGGCTTAAACCAGAAGCACAACTCAATCATCAAACTAAAATTCGGAATTGATCGAATAAAGAAAATTCACAAAGAATTTAGAACCCCAAATTTACACTTGAAGGTTGACCAACACAACAGTATTAGGCCCAAAAGAATAATTCAATTGATCTGATGATATACATAACAGTGTCATTCGAGTTACTTTCCTTTCGTTTTCGTCACAACTATATGAAAAATCTGCCAAACATGACAAATTCATAACTCAACATAAAAAGAAAAAAATCAGAAGAAATCCTTAAGTTCTTGTTGAAGGACTTCCTCTAACCACAATTTAGAACCCTCCATAAGCTCAGGGCTCAACCTGAACATCAGGACGCAAAATTCCAGCTGACTCAGAGCGCCATCACCATCAAAATCGCCTTCCTGTAACATAGAATGAAGATCCTCATCGCTCAAACCATGTAGCCCCAGCAAAGCGGAATTCCTCTTAAGGCTCTCGAAAGTGATCACCCCTTTATCAGCATCCTTCAACAGATTAAACCCATTGCAAAGCTCGTCAATTAAGCCATCCCCACCAAGCTTTCCGGCCATGATAGGCAGAGAATCTTGGAAATGAGTCTGAGGGTTTTGTGAAGCCATTGAAGAAGAATCAAAGAGAAAGAGAGATTAAGTCAAATAGAATACTCAGAGAAATAAGCGATGATAGAACTGAAGGAGGAGATGCATATAAAGAGGAAGAAGGAGGGGGATTGGGTTTTCCAAGAAGGAGGGGGAGACAAAGAAGACAGCTAAGCTACAGGTCACGAAGAAGGAAGGTCGGTCGCGCCATGGACTTCGCGGAAGGTCGCCCAAGGGTAAAATGGTCCAATCAAGGAAATGAGAGGCTTACTTTGTCTTTGTTTATAAGGAAGTTTCTAGTAGTACAAACTTTTACAGGTTTCCTTCTTCACGTTTCTCACAGTGGGGACCGCTATGGACTCATTCAGTGTTGACTGATTCTCATGCGTGTTTTCCTCTGTGCCAATGGCGAACCTAAAAAGGGTTTTGGATTTCATTCACCAACCAAAATTCAGAACCGGATTTGATTGCTAATGATGTTTCTGGATTTAATTCCCTTCTAATTCGTTATCATTAAGGTTCAGGGAGGTGAGCTGGTTGCCAAGAGGCATTTTTTAGGCCCCACAAAGAAAATTATCGAGAAGGACCACTGACATTTTGAAATCATGAAATCTGGGTTAAGGTTTTGGTGGGGAATAACAATTTTGGAGCTTAAATTGTCCCCCCCCCCCCACTTTTTTTTTTTAATTTCACTTCACAAAAGAAAGTGAGTACATGATCAATTAGGCTTCCAGAATGACAGTATTCAATACTTTCATATTTTAGGAAACTAAATATGAAAACTAAAATTAAATGAGTCTAACCGACGTCCAGTTTTTTTTTTTTTTGGAATCTTTTTATCAATAATTGATTAATTCAGATGGAGCTTTGCAATCATGATCCCTCTCTTCATAAGTCTTTATTATTAACAAGGGAAAATTCAAACTTAGCTTGTCTGTTTTGTTATATAATTGGTACCTTAAATATTATACCTATTTACATTAGAAAGTGGATTTTATATTTTCAGATGATATTGTATAGTTATATTATAAAGTCGAGGTAGCATTCCTTGACCCCAAACAAGCATAATTTCTACTTTTCCTAAAGTGCTTTGGTCTCCATAACAAATTCTTCCACGTCTTAAAGGATATGGTTGAGGAAATTTCATTGCGTATGCGTTGTGGAGAGGAAGAATTTGCACAAAGAACATCACTTTCAACGCAGTAGCTATAGATGAACCTTGACTTCTCATGCAATGCATCCATCCATCTACCCCAGACTAATCCATCAGTTCCAATGGCATTCATTCTTCATCAACATTTGAACCCTGAACATAGTGGTCCAATTGTCAATGTCCCAGCATGGAGACTATAAATTCTGCTAACTAATGAAATGCATAATTCTCACTATTTAAATCATTTGATATGTTATTACCCAAAAAAAAAAAAAGTCATAGGCCTGCTTTGACTTTGGTAACCTTAAAATTACTTTAGTTGTTAACATATATACAGCTCAAAGAAATGTCTACAAATTATGTGCCCATAAGATTCTCATAACATCACTTACAAGTACTTTAACCAAATCGTTACCCATTGAATTAATTGATAATGTCCTTAACTCTTTACGTATTATTAAAAAGTTACAACAAGAATATTATCCATATAAACACAAACACATACTACCTTCGATCTTAATTATAAGAGTCAATTGACTAATTTGAGAAGATTAAGAAAGTAAGTTGAATTAATTATTTGGCTTAAATAGGTGTTGTCTTTCCTAAAATATCCTTGCTAATTAAATTTATTGACTCGAATTATCATTATTAGAAGGATTATTTTGGAAAAAAAATATATAAATATGAGAGACAAAGTAAATTTGGATCTTATATTTAGGACTAAAATAAAAGTTAAACAGAGTCTTATATTAAAGACCGGAGGTAGCACTTTTTTTTTGGGTCAAAATCACATATGCATACTCTACACATGCTCCTTGTTTTTCTTTTTTCTTTTTTGTGAAATTGTAAGGAAATTCTTTTTTATAGAGACAGAATTCCTCACAATAATTTGCTTGTGCACAGAACCAAAATCCTTCACCCGTTACTTCTTAAATTCATTGAGATTCTTTATATTTAAAAGATAACCACACACCCCGCACATGAAATAGTACATACTAAATACTATGCAATAACAATAACAAGCTTATCTCATTCAGCATTCTTCTCAATCTTTCTCTGTCTTTTTTTAAAAATGACTACTAATGTTTTTAAATTTAGATTTTTTTTAAATTTTAGATTAAATTCAAATTATAGTTTCCAACATAAAACAAATTAGATTGAGACGAAAGTAAGAAGTTTAAAAAATAAATTTTACTAGGTTATATTTTAAGTAGCAGTGAATATAGCTTCTAAAGTATTTTGCTCATATTTAACCTTTTTTTTTTGGGACCTGGTTACGTCATATTTAACTTGAAGAATAGTTATGTATGTCTTTACAATAAAAGCAGAAAAATATGCGGATTAGATATTCCTGGAGAAAAATAAGACTGATTTAATTTTTTTATAGCTTTCATTAAAATCCGTATTAACAAAAACACATCAAAATTTCCAAATTGCATGTCTCTCCGCATTCTTTGAGGCTAATGAAAGGGACCCAGACATTTCTGCCAACTTTTTACCATATGAATACAAAAATCCTATATGAATGTATAACCCCAAAAAAAAAAACACTAATTATCCTTGTCACTGAAATAATCCAATTTTAAAAATCATCTTGTATCTCTAATACTTAAAAAAAATAAAAATCCATATAACAGGTATTCCAACAAGCGGTAAGAACATTGAAGCTGGATGGAATTTCTTGTGCCATTCTCTGAATCATCTTCCCCCCAGCATGCTTTGAGAAATTTCGTTTTGTGAGAATTGCGTACATCTTTGGTCAAAAGAAGTTGGATCAGGAGAAACATCACTCGTAGTGTAAAAACCAGGGGCTTTTGGCTGTGGCAACAATTTCTCACCATTTAACATTAGAACTACAACTGACATATCAGGCCTATCTTCAGCTCTTTGTTGCACACATAATAGTCCTACTTGTATACATCTTATGACTTCACATTCAATGCAATTTTCCTTTAGACATTCATCCAATAGCTCCAATGTTCTTCCTTGGATCCACAGTCTCCATGCCTAATATCATAGTAAGACCAAAAAAGGAAAAGGTTATTTCCACTTCTATGTTGGGAGAAATTCTTCATGTGGGTAATATGTAATGTTTTTGTGCAGCGAACCAGTGATCCTTCACCAACATCAGTGTTTTAGGTTATGGGGCCTATTCACAAATATTTGTGAGTACTTACTAAATCCTTATAAAACTAGCTAATGCAAAAACTCATAAGGCAGTCAGAATGATGAGTGGGAAACTTTATGCTTTGCCTGTTAAGCTACTGAGAAGTTCTTAAAACACTTGTGAGATATCGGCCAGCTATGCAGAAAGTAGATAAATGCTTATCAACAAGGGTGATTTAGGTGGTGAGATCCATTCAAACTCATTTTCATGGCTTCCTCAGTTCCTCTTGACTCCTGACTTTGCCAACTATCTAAAGTGGTACTTTGAATTAGGTAGTATACTTACATGTCCAAGAAGATTAAGGTAGTATTCTGGGTTTGAAAGCCTCTGTTCTTCTTCCCACTAACAATTTCTAAAATTATCACACACAAGCTAAAGACATCGGATTTCGTTGAAAATTGCCCATGCATGGCATATTCAGCAGGTATATATCCACTGAAAGTATATTTGTGAAGTAAAATAAGTGAGAAAATGAGATTCTACAAAAAGTGATGAATAAACTAAAGATAAGACAACTTACTATGTTCCAACAATTTTGTTAGTGTTGGCCTCAACCTGATCATCCCAAAATGTGCGAGCTAGGCCAAAGTCAGATATTTTTGGATTCATAGAAGTATCTAGCAAAATATTGCTAGTTTTAAGGTCTCTATGAATAATTCTTAATCTGGAATCTATATGAAGATAGACAAGTCCTCGAGCAATTCCATGAATAATATGCCAACGCTTAAGCCAATCCAGCAACTTGCTACGAACTTCATCTGGACATCCAAAACATGTTAGGATGCTATTGGCAATCTCAACAACTATGAAATTTGGCAAAAGTCAAAGTTTCAAACCAAAAATAAAGTGGTCTAAGCTCTTGTTTGGCATATATTCATAAATCAACAATTTCTTTCCTTCCCCTCAATGCAACAACCAAGAAGCTTCACAAGATTACGGTGCTGAAGTTTTGCTATTAACACGACTTCATTTTTCAACTCTTCTAGCCCTTGACCAGATTTTGTTGATAGCCTTTTTACAGCTAGCTCTTGCCCATCTTGTAGAATACCCTGAAATTCATATTTAGGAGTTCTTGAAATTGTTACAGAGATTATTAAAATGATTGTTTGGATATGGTTATTGTACCTTGTATACTGGTCCAAAGCCACCTTACAAAGTTATTGATTTGTTGAATTTATGTTTATTCAAGATTTATTTCTTTATAATTGTTATAAGAATACCTTTACTTTAACTAAAAATTTTCACCAAAGTATCACTATTTGGGCTTGGAAGCCCGCCCTGCCCAGCCGTTATTGCCCAGTCCGAAATATGGTTAGGGCTTCTATGGGCAGGGCAGGGGCAGCGGGCCGCAAAATGCAGCCCGCTCATTTTTCGGGCCTGGGCAGAGGGCAGGAGGGCATGCCCTGCCCAGCCCTGCCCATGAACACCCCTAGACTAAATGACACCAAATGAAGTCTGGGAAACATAAGTTAACGCTTGAATCAATGCATTTGGATTAGCAGTTAAAAAAAAA